>NC_135579.1:76132753-76205253 GCF_965152235.1 Eretmochelys imbricata
TTGGATGCTTGAGAAGGGAGAGGGTTACCTTGACAGACAAGGAGTACAATTATCACAGTATGATGAAAGAGCTTCCATGAGGATGTATTGCACCGTTAATTACTGTCCTTTTCCTACAGGCTTCTAATGTGAGGAAAAACACGCAATGACAAGTGTGGAAAAGAGCAAGCACTAAATTACTGTCAGAAAAATAAACGCAGTAGCGCGCTGCTGCACGGTGATTTACGGGGGCAATTAGCCACCACCCCACAGAGCTGCTGAGGACAGCACTGCTGCCTGCAGAAGTGTCAGGCAAAGAGGAAGAGGAGCTTTGGCTTTGCCTTTCCAGACAACTTTTCACACAACAAGAGGGGGAGGGGCGCGGCATATGCTGTAGCAGGTCCTCGTTCCGTGTGTAACTAATTCTTCCCGCCTCCCTCCCCGCAAACTGAATCCCACACAACGTGTGTTGAGCACTGCAGTCACCTGCGGTGTGGCCGGCAGAGGGGCGCTCCAGCTGCAAATCTCTCCTGGTGCCCAGGCAAAGTTGTATTTTTAAGTCCCCACCCCGCCTCTCTAGCCCGCCATGATCTCCCCCCCTGTGCCTTGTCTCCTCACATCTTGCAGCCATGGGCTTTGCGTTTAAAAACAACATTCTCCGTGGAGCTTGGGTTCTTTAGGAATCTGGAGTAGTCTGCAAATCTGCTTGTTTATCATGGGACCCAAGCTGGCTAGCAGGTGCAGAGGGTGATTAAAGAGACTGTAAAATAAAGGTTAAATGAAAAATACTCTCAAAGAGGAGAGCTTTCCACGCCGGCTCGCGGAAAGGTTCTGGCTGAAAGCGGGGCCGAGCGCGCTGCTGGCCGGGAGACAGCTGCCAATCACCTCCGGGGGCCGCCCCAGGCGTCTCGCGCTCTCTCAGGTCAGCGCCAGGGCGTGCGCCCAGATAGGCCCCGGCCGCCGCTGGCTGCAGGGGCCTGCGAGAAGTGCCCGGTCTGTGGGGGGCGGTGAGGGGAAGTCGTCAGTTCGAACCCACCCCCCACACGGCGCGGGCTGGGGCTGGGGCCGGGGCCGGGGCCGGGGCCGGGCCGGCGGGCTGAGCCGCCTCCACTCCGCTCAGGGAGCGCCGGGCGCCCGTGGGGAACGGCGGGGCGGGGGGCTCCCCACCTGGCAAAGGGCTGCGCTGCCCAACAGCCAAGTTCAAACCCCATCGGGCTGCTCTTCAGTCTCAAACGGCCCAAGCCCGAGTCCCTGGTGGCGGCAGGGCCGCCCCCTGTATGGAAAATCCCCTAGGGCCGGGGCCGGTGCTTCCCGCTTGGGATCTTTGTTTGATCTCCATAGAGGCTACAGTGACACCTGCCCCCCACAGTCACGTAAGTGTGTGGCGTTATTTTTGAGGGAAAGGGGCAGATCTCTTACCTTGTGCCACTTTAGATCTATCTCTCGATCGATCTAATGTGTGCTTGGTGTATGTATATAAAGATACAATTCTACTTGGAGGTGGGTATTTAAAATGTCATTGGCTAATATTGGTCCCATGATGTTTGGAAGACCTCCCAGCCTAGGGGACAGTTGTGTATGTCTAACATCATTACTGACTGCCCAGGTGGATATCTTCCCCCACACTGGCGGCCCTGGCGTGTGGCTCATCCAAGTGGCTAGCACCCCCATGAGGGGAAACAGCCAGAGCTAGGTCCTTCCACCAGCTGGTGCCAGCCAACCCTTCAGAGGAGTCACTGCCAGTCGCAAGAGGAGAGAGCCAGAGCCTGCTCATCAAATAACCCGGCAACAGTCTCACTGATGTAGTGGAGGGATCAAGGGAAAAGTAGCAGATCACCTTCCTCTTCCCAACACTGTACCCAGGAGGGAAGGAGGCAGCAGGATTCAGACCTGGGAATGAGTAGAACCTGCGTTCGTGCTCAGCTCTGCCACTGACTTACTGTGTCATCAGACAAGGCAGGGTGGCTCTGTGCCTCAGTTTCCCCATCTGTAACAAAAGTATAATGAAACTTTCCTGCTTTTGTAAAGCATTTGAGATCTATGGATAGAGCCTGATACATACATACAAAGTGGTGGTATTTATTATGAGGCCTGCTCCTGATTGACCTTACTACTGTCCCATAAGACTGCACATTGCAATTACAAGGCAGTGCTGGGTTTTTTCCCTTCACCACAACAGGTGTTCTGTACTAGCCAAGTTCTTATACTGCCCTCATCACCATAGAATCTGTGTACCCTCTAGCAGTAACTTAAGTAGTTTGACTAACAGCTGTCACATGTGGTTGGACTGTTCTCCCTTTCCCACCCCAAGTGGAAAGTTATGAGAGATTTATTTGTTTAATCTATTTTGTTTGTACCTGCGGTACTGTTTGTGTTTATTACTGTGGGCAAGGCGCACCTCACACTTTGAATGGGAAATGGTGCTAGTAGAGGGGGAATGCATTTCCCAGGAGTGGGTTGATCCCCTGAGAAAACTCTGACTCCTGCACAGATGTGCTTCACTCCTGGGATGGACAGCTCCATTGTGCCTGAGGAGCAGCATTTGTCCACCATAGTTCTCATTCCAGAACCTCAGGTGAGCTTTGAGGTGTCCTGGGTCCAGATCAGTGCGTGCCTTGAAGCTAAAGACAAAGTTCTTGACTTTGATGTGGTGTTCAGTGAGAAGCCAGAAGAGAGAGCAGAGGGCACACCTGGTGTGATCATGTTAGTCTGGTAAGGAAGTGACAAGTCAGCAAATTTGCATATAAAATGTTTGGCTTAAGAAATATATAACAATCTCACGCTTTTAGTGAATGTAGTCTGGGGTGAGAGATAACCCATGGCAGGTGGTTATCACACATTTTATGGTGCGAGGACCCTTAAAACTTACTCACATGGGTAATTCTAAGAGTAATCCAATTCACTTCAAAGGATTATGTATGTGAGTAAAGGTTGCATGATTATGTCCTATATAGGTATGTACATACATACTGTGTGGAGATATATAAACCATACACTACTCAGTTATCCATCCATTATTTTATTTACAGCTCTGGTTTTGAGATTAAGGTTTATAATCTTTATAATACACACATAAAAAGTTTTGTGTTCATACTTTACAGGAGGTCATTAAATATTCAGTATTACTACTCAAATTAGTTGCAATGCCCTATATAGTAACCGGTGACCCATTATTTTTGCCCTGTTTTAAATTCTGTAATAAGCAAACAGCAATGTTTTACATCTAATAGTAGAAAAATGTTTGTTTTATTTTGGGGGGGTGGGGGGAAAGAAGCCCCCCAGAGAAAACGGGTTGAGACACATTTATTATCATAGAGACTAGTGAAGGAAATTATTGGTCTATCAAGAAATGAGTATTTTGCTTGGTGCTGGATTTTAGCCAGATTCAGTCCTAGCTATTACTATATCAGTCTGGTAGTTGGTGATTCTAAAAGGCGGTTTCTGAGGATATTTGGGTAATGTAACGTCAGGCCTTCTAAACCTTATAGTCTTATAGAGCTTTGGGATGTGGAAAACTGTTCTAATTTTAAAGGTCAGCATTTTACTTTGTGAGTCATGCTTCTATTATCCAAACACTTTTTGTATGTGGCAAACAAACAAAAACACAAACCACTGCCATCTGGGAAAAATCCTCCGAAGTAAAAATTTCCAATAGAATTTCATAAAATGCACATGTGAATTACATAGGAAGAAGTTATTTTTGGCACAAAAATATTTTGCTTTGTTTTTCAATCTAACAAAGAGTTTTTATTTATATGAAGAGATGTAAGATGGCCCAAACTGTTTGGATCACACGCAGAAAACATTCCATATTGACAGTTACTTGAACTGGTTATTTTGCTGGGGGTTGGTGGAAAGACTTTTATTTAAACCAATTTAAAAGAGTGAAGATTGGTAGCTGGAGAATACACTCTGCATTCCTTTCATACTGCAGCTGTGGACTGGCAATAGCCAAGGTTTATTTATTTATTTATTTTCTGCACAGAGGGGAGGAAAATATATCGGTCCATGAATCAATCTAGATAATGGGGAAGGCTGAATGTAATAAATAATACAGTAACAACCCTAAACTAATGAGCTGTTGCTAAGGTACATTTCACAGGCTCATCCTCGATATAAAAAGTCACTAATAATCCCTTGGTGTAATCAGATGATAAAGCTTTGCCATAAGGCAACACCTGTGCAATTAAAGCTGCAGATTCTTTTGCACGTTTCATTAATTTCAGGATTTTGTAAAGGCACAATGACTACACTAATAATCTAGTCTACTTGACTCCATGTCTACTGGAAACAGGGTGTCTAATTAGGTAAAGGTAATTAATTAGAGATAAATGGAGCTAATCAGACTCAGTTAACACTAATTCTCTGAATTGAGACATTTTGGGACACCTATTATTCCATTGGCTTTGATATTTCCCAACAAACAATGAATTGGAGGGTAGTCAGAAAACACTACATTTTTCTGCTGCATGCTATAGACCCAATCCTGCAAACGTTTACTGGCACAAATAGCCTCAGTGCGGCCACTGGGCCTGTACTCCCCTGAGTAGTCTTTATTCACGTGAAGGGCTTTGCAGGATCAGGCCCTTTTTTCAATTTTGGAGCTTTAGGGCTTGATGTACTGGAGACATTGATTTCAGTGGGTGTCAGATTGAGTCCTTACACTTTCCCTAAAAAGTCCTGTCTGGGCAAAGTGATTTTTGATGCTGGAAGATCTTCTAAGTTATATTTCATTTGATGCCTTTCTTTTAGGTGCTCCAGCCTATGCTGGTATTTCACACAGCTGTAATGTCATTCCTTGTAGATTTTGTTTTGAGACAAACCCACAAAAGTGAGGAAATTCCCAAGTAACTATTAAGGCCAATATTTTCAAACCTGGGTCCCTACAGTTAGTGTCCTACGTAAAAGTGACCTGAGTTTCAGCGGCACTGTGCACTTGTAGCTCCCATTGAGATCCGTGGGTCCACTTTAATATTAAGGGTCAAATCCTGCTTGACTGACTCACATAAATAGCCCCATTAAATGCAGTGGCCTGCTCCCTTTGCTCTCGATATGACTACTCACATGCGTGATGTAAACAGGATTAGCCTGAAGACGCAAGGGGCCTAAGTGTTGGAGGCTGGCTGCCTTCCCTATGAGATTCCTTTGGCTTGTTGGCTTTGTCTCACAATATTTTATGGACATTTTTGTATGAACATTTCTGTATTATATTTGTTTTTGGACTATTATTATGTAGTAATATAATAATTAGGGCTAATAATTAACTCACGATTAACTAAAAAAAATTAATCGCTATGAATCGCAGTTTTAATCACACTGTTAAACAATAGACTACCGATGGAAAATTATTAAATCTTTTGGATGTTTTTCTACATTTTTATATATATTGTATTCTGTGTTGTAATTGAAATCAAAGTGTATATTATTTTTATTACAAATATTTGCACTGTAAAAATGATAAACAAAAGTTATTAGTTAGGGAAGTGGATTGGACTGAAGAGAGCTGATTAAGAAAAAGCAGAAAGCATACAGGGAGTGGAAGATGGGAGGGATCAGCAAGGAAAGCTACCTTATTGAGGTCAGAACATGTAGGATAAAGTGAGACAGGCTAAAAGTCAAGTAGAGTTGGACCTTGCAAAGGGAATTAAAACCAATAGTAAAAGGTTCTACAACCATATAAATAAGAAGAAAACAAAGAAAGAAGAAGTGGGACTGCTAAACACTGAGGATGGAGTGGAGGTCAAGGATAATCTAGGCATGTCCCAATATCTAAACAAATACTTTGCCTCAGTCTTTAATAAGGCTAAAGAGGATCTTAGGGATAATGGTAGCATGACAAATGGGAATGAGGATATGGAGGTAGATATTACCATATCTGAGGTAGAAGCGAAACTCGAACAACTTAAGACTATCCAGCCCTATCCAGCCAAGACTCACCTACTGCCTGCTCAACTTCCTCACCCCATGTGGAGTCTGACCCTGAATGATCTTGCCTTCAGTTACATACAGCGGGCCTGGTGCTGATCACCACAGATTCCTGATTTATTACATCATTGTGAATCAAGGCCAGTATTTTTATTTCAGCTCAGCTTGAGGTTCATGGCACCATGATGTGTGGTCATGTGATAACAGATTTTAGAATTGTAAGAAAGTGGGGCAGGCACCAAAGGGAGCAACCATCCCAGGGCTGGCAGCTCTTTAAAGGGGAAGCACAGTCAGTGCCATGGAGGTAGAAGACAGAAGATCTGCCCATCCTATTTATTAGGTAAGAACCCATTGTCCAAGGGACTTTTGACTCCTTCGAATCCTTCCTCAGAACTCATTCTTTTTCAGCAGCTTTAGATCACTGATCTCAGCTCCCATGCCCTCTGCTCCTGCTCCCATGAATTTGCACATGTAAAATGCAAATACATATAGAACAAAGCAAGATGAATATGAAACAGAAAAATTAAATGCTCTAAACTCCAAAAGCAAATCAACTTCCCTCTTATTTTCTGTGGCCTCCTTTCACCCTCTCGTCTGTTGTCATTGCCCTGGATATTATCACTTTGTTCTCACTATCAGGCCTCCAGTGTGCAGACCTTGTCTTTCTACTTCTCTGTACGATGCCAGGCACATGCATGGTGCTATATAAATAAGACTATCGAAGGCCAATGGGAATTGGTTCAACAGAAGTGCCCAATCTCTCTGTATGAGATAAAGTGACACCCTGGTGCAGTAACTTGTGTCAGGACTACTGGCCATATTTCGGCCTACACAATAACTGTGTCATCCAGACTGCATGATAAGGACTTCAGTAGCCTCACCTATTGGTGCTTGGCTACTGAAAGGGGATGACCTACAAATAAGGGGGAGACACACTTTACCTTTGCCCCTTTAAGGAGATAGCTATCATGGGATACTTCTCTATGTGTTTCAAGAAAGTGGCAGCTCTCTTAGCCATTATTTCAGAACTTAACTTGGTGTCTGAGCTCTTTGGCAGTGCCTGAGCTATACCCTTGGCAATTACTGTTTACTTGGTTACATGCAGTATTTCTGTGCTCTGCTGAGATTCTGCTGATGGGCTACACTGTTAAACATTAAATATCACTTCAACAATTATCAGTGCAAACAAGCATCATGGTTTGAATTATACCCACTGGACAGCACCTGAATATTCTGAACTATATGTTGTAAGAGTGCCGTTGAAGCATACCAAGTCTTAAATATTTATGGTTCTATTCAAAGAGACAGATCTTTAGCAAGGCAACAAGCAATGGCATAATTAGAAATTAGCTTCCAAAAATTATGTACAGAAATAAGGGTGCTATAAAGTATGTGGATTTTAATTTTCTATAACATGTAAAATCAATTCAGAATGCCAAGGCTGCATTTGCTAGCAACTTCAAATGCACAAGAAGAGGGGCCAAATCACTAAGGGGCAAATCTCAGTTCGCTCACTGGTTAACTGAGTAGGGTGCTGGGGATCTCCCACACATACGATCCACTCTGCAATAGCATCACTCTGATTCCATGGTGGTACTAGCCAGTGGATGTAAGCAGTGACATGTCCAGCAGCTCTGACCCTACTCTACCCTCAAAGAGATGGTGAGCACAGCCACACAGGGAGTCCCCTGGAAGCAAGGCTTTAAAGTATAAAGGGGATGTGCAAGCAAAATCTCTCTCCCTCCCCAGCATGCAGTAGAGTTGCACCAGTTCTGCAACATCTGGGACACGTCACCCGTGTACAGAAGGGCAGGATTTTCCACTTACAGCATCTTTGAACAGAGGGGAGAGGGGGTTATTTTTAAAATGTGGGACCCCATCCTACTCCCATTGGGGTCAATGGAAACCCTCCAATTGACTTCAGTCTCAGCAGGCCCATGCCCCTGGTTCTGAAGCCCAAAGTTGTCATGCTGTTGCTAAAAATGGGCTAAATGACCTAGCAGCTTTTTCCCATCTCTTATCATGTAGATAATTTAACAGTTGTTTAAAGAGTCTGTCCTAACAGTGCCTGACAATACTACTAGAGTTAAAGTGTTCAGACATTTCAGTGACCCCTCCCCCCTTTAGGTGAGTGAAACTCAGCTGTTAGAAACTTGCTCCAGGCTGAAACTCACCCTTTGAGGGCTCATCCCAGAAGTTATTTATTTACAACATTTCACAAATCTGTTGGAGATTTAAGACTAAAAAATCCAAACTTTCTGGGAAGTAGGAAGGAATGGAGCTTCCGTTGCTACTTTGTGGTTCATATAGCTCTTAAACAGCTCATGTAAGTCATGCTTTGAAATCAAATTTTACAGGCCATTAGCAGATTATGAGAAGAAATCACATCTGGTAGCTTGAAGGAAAAAAGAGGGTAAAGGTATCATGTTCTAGAAATCATGAACTCCACATGCTCAGTGCAATCCTGTCCACAACTACTAATCTAGGTTGGTATGGCATCCTTACATTTGCGTATTCTAATCACGGCATTCTTGGTACTTCTGCCAAATCCATTATTAGGGCTGGCAAGCAATTAAAAAATTAATCAGAATTAATTGCGATTAATTGCACTGTTAAGCAATAATAGAATACCATTTATTTAAATATTTTTGGATGTTTTATACATTTTCAAATATTGATTTCAATTACAAAACAGAATACAAAGTGTACAGTGCTCACTTTATATTTATTTTTGATTACAAGTATTTGCACTGTAAAAAAACAAAAGAAATAGTATTTTTCAATTCACCTAATACAAGTACTGTAGTGCAGTCTCTTTATCATGAAAGCTGAACTTACAAATGTAGAATTATGTACAAAAAATAACTGCATTCAAAAATAAAACAATGTAAAACTTTGGAGCCTACAAGTCCACTCAGTCCTACTTCTTCTTCAGCCAATGGGTAAGACAAACAAGTTGGACAAACAAGACAAACAAGGCTGAAGAAAAAGTAGGACTGTGTGGACTTGTAGGCTCTGAAGTTTTCCATTGTTTTGTTACTGAGTGCAGTTATGTAAAAAAAAAAAAAATCTACATTTGTAAATTGTACTTTCACGACAGAGACTGCACTATGATACTTGTATGAGGTGAACTGAAAAATACTATTTCTTTTAGATTCATAGATACTAAGGTCAGAAGGGACCATTATGATCATGCAGTCCGACCTCCTGCACAATGCAGGCCACAGAATCTCACCCACCCACTCCTGCGAAAAACCTCTCACCTATGTCTGAGCTATTGAAGTCCTCAAATCGTGGTTTAAAGACTTCAAGGATCAGAGAATCCTCCAGCAAGTGACCCATGCCCCATACTACAGAGGAAGGTGAAAAACCTCCAGGGCCTCTTCCAATCTGCCCTGGAGGAAAATTCCTTCCCGACCTCAAATATGGCAATTAGCTAAACCCTGAGCATATGGGCAAGATTCACCAGCCAGATACTACAGAAAATTATTTCCTGGGTAACTCAGATCCCACCCCATCTAAAATCCCATCACGGGCTATTGGGCCTATTTACCATGAATATTTAAAGATCAATTAATTACCAAGATCATGTTATCCCATCATACCATCTCCTCCATAAACTTATCGAGTTTAATTTTAAAGCCAGATTGGTCTTTTGCCTCCACTGCTTCCCTTGGAAGTGTATTCCAAAAGTTCACTCCTCTGATGGTTAGAAACCTTCATCTAATTTCAAGTCTAAACTTCCCCATGACCAGTTTATATCCATTTGTTCTTATGTCCACATTGGTATTGAGCTTAAATAATTCCTCTCCCTCTCCGGTATTTATCCCTCTGATATATTTATATAGAGCAATCATATCTCCCCTCAACCTTCTTTTAGTTAGGCTAAACAAGCCAAACTCCTTGAGTCTCCTTTCATAAGACAGGTTTTCCATTCCTCGGATCATCCTAATAGCCCTTCTCTGTACCTGTTCCAGTTTGAATTCATCCTTCTTAAACATGGGAGATCAGAACTGCACACAGTGTTTCAGGTAAGGTCTCACCAGTGCCTTGTATAACGGTACTAAAACCTCCTTGTCTCTACTGGAATCTACTATCTATGAATCTAAAAGAAATAGTATTTTTCAGTTCACCTCATTTTTCAGTTCATACCTCGCCTGATGCATCCCAAGACCGCATTAGCTTTTTTCACGGCCATATCACATTGGCAACTCATAGTCATCCTGTGATCAACCAATACTCCAAGGCCCTTCTCCTCCTCTGTTACTTCTAATTGATGCGTCCCCAGCTTATAACTAAAATTCTTGTTATTAATCCCTAAATGCATGACCTTACACTTCTCACTATTAAATTTCATCCTATTACTATTACTCCAGTTTACAAGGTCATCCAGATCTTCCTGTATGATATCCCAGTCTCTCTCTAAATTGGCAATACCTCCCAGCTTTGTATCATCTGCAAACTTTATTAGTACACTCCCACTTTTTGTGCCTAGGTCAGTAATAAAAAGATTAAATGAGATTGATCCCAAGACCGATCCCTGAGGAGCTCCACTGGTAACCTCCCTCCAGCCTGACAGTTTACCTTTCAGTATGACCCGCTGTAGTCTCCCCTTTAACCAGTTCCTTATCCACCTTTCAGTTTTCATATTGATCCCCATCTTATCCAATTTAACTAATAATTCCCTATGTGGCACGGTATCAAACGCCTTACTGAAAATAGGTAAATTAGATCCACTGCGTTTTCTTTGTCTAAAAAAATCTGTTACTGTCTCAAAGAAGGAGATCAGGGTGGTTTGGCATGATCTACCTTTTGTAAAACCATGTTGTATTTTGTCCCATTTACCATTGACCTCAATGTCCTTAACTACTTTCTCCTTCAAAATTTTTTCCAAGACCTTACATACTACAGATGTCAAGCTAACAGGCCTGCAGTTACCCGGATCACTTTTTTTTTCCTTTCTTAAAAATAGGAACTATGTTAGCAATTCTCCAATTATACGGTACAGCCCCTGAGTTTACAGATTCATTAAAAATTCTTGCTAATGGGCTTGCAATTTCATGTGCCAATTACTTTAATATTCTTGGATGAAGAATATCTGGGCCCCCCGATTTAGGCCCATTAAGCTGTTCGAGTTTCGCTTCTACCTCAGATATGGTAATATCTACCTCCATATCCTCGTTCCCATTTGTCATGCTACCATTATCCCTAAGATCCTCTTTAGCCTTATTAAAGACTGAGGCAAAGTATTTGTTTAGATATTGGGCCATGCCTAGATTATCCTTGACCTCCACTCCATCCTCAGTGTTTAGCAGTCCCACTTCTTCTTTCTTTGTTTTCTTCTTATTTATATGGTTGTAGAACCTTTTACTATTGGTTTTAATTCCCTTTGCAAGGTCCAACTCTACTTGACTTTTAGCCTGTCTCACTTTATCCTTACATGTTCTGACCTCAGTAAGGTAGCTTTCCTTGCTGATCCCTCCCATCTTCCACTCCCTGTATGCTTTCTGTTTTTTCTTAATCAGCTCTCTGAGATGCTTGCTCATCCAGCTTGGTCTACAGCTCCTGCCAATGAATTTTTTCCACTTTCTTGGGATGCAGGCTTCCGATAGCTTCTGCAGCTTTGTTTTAAAGTAATCCCAGGCCTCCTCTGCCTTTAGATCCATAAGTTTTTCAGTCCAATCCACTTCCCTGACTAATTTCCTTAATTTTTGAAAGTCAGCCCTTTAGAAATCAAAAACCCTAGTTGCAGATTTATTTTTGTTAATCCTTCCGTTCAGTTTGAACTGAATTAGCTCATGGTCACTTGAACCAAGATTATCCCCTACAACCATTTCTTCTATGAGGTCCTCACTACTCACCAAAACCAAATCTAAAATGGCATCCCCTCTCGTTGGTTCAGCAACTACTTGATGAAGGAATCCATCAACTATCGCATCTAGGAAAATCTGAGCCCTATTATTATTACTAGCACTCGTCCTCCAGTCTATATCTGGGAAGTTAAAATCTTGATATGAGTTAATTTTAATTTAAGAATTAAAAAGCCATAAATGTATAGCTAAAGCTAACCCAATAAAAGCTACCTATTCTAAGTATGATTTGAAATAGGTGTACTGGTATTCAAATACAGTCCACATGTGATTTATATGGACTATCTTATTTCATGGCAATGCTTGACTGGTACCTCACTATAAAGTGATCGAGTCCATTGCTCAGCATGCCATTTAACTACATCACAGTTGCCAAATGCTTAATCTTTTAAAGAGGAAGTTCTAAAATTTAATAGTTTATTTTATTATTACTCTTTTGGATATAATTAACTGGGGCTGCACTTTAAACTAATTTTTCCTTGCTCTTGAAATGGGTTTTTTTATGTTTTACACTGGGGGGAAAAAAAGTCTGTCAGACCATGGTCTTTCCCTTGATGCACATTATTAGAGTCTTTTTAGAGACAAGCAAGCAATTTTGCTGTCATTGGTCTTGTTCAAACAGAGTGTGTTTGTCTATGCAATTCACTTGGGGAAGGGTGTCAAAAAAAAGATCACTAGCTAGAAGCTGACATAGCTACTGCTTACTTATCTAAAATCTCCTCAAACAACGGACTTACACAGAGAGTTAATTTTTTTAATATTGCTGATAAAACATTATATCATTAAGTCAAGCTAAAACATTTGGGACCTGATTCTTATTTTCTCTGAGGCCACTTTATACTGCTTTGTCACTGTCTTAAAGTGGGAGTAAATGATAATTACACTGCAGTAGCGGGACATAAAGCGGCCTTAGTGTAAATGAGAATCAGATACTTTGTCTCATAAAAGTTTAGTTTAAAACTAAGTCACATCTTTGATACAAATTGGAGCTTTATGTTCAAATAGTGCACTTTTGCTCTGATGTAAATTTAGAAGCCTTTTGCAGGTACATGTTTCTATAGTTATTAAATTGCAGTGCTTATTAACATTATTATTTCATATTTATATTGTAAGTTTGCATGATGCTTTCTTTACAAGAATAAAAGCATGGTCCCTCTCCCAACAAGCCTACAGTTTAATGCCCTGACTCTACAAAAACATAAGTAACTTTACAACCTGAGTAGTTTCATTGAGTTTAGTGGGAGTACTTGTATGCTTAATTGTTTGCAGCATCAAGGCCTAAATTACACAGACTCAGGGAAAGGCAAGTTCTAGGCTTTGATGCTACAGCATGTTTCAGAGCATTTGAGTATCAATTTAATTTTGAACAGAATTCTTAAATACTGATGTTGTAATAACACCCTTGGGTCTAGAATCCAGGCCTAGTAGCAGGCAGTAGATAGCTTTAGGCTGCAGCCAGCAGCAACTGCAGCCAGCTTGCATGCAAATTCCCATGACCCTCTGTAGACACAGGCCATTGGAAGTTTTTGACAGACAGAAGCATCCTGGCTCCTGATTGACTCCCTACCCTATGTAAACCCAAGGGGCAGTTCAGGAAGTGTCTAGGGAACAGTGTGGATTTTCTGCATTTGTAATGATTGCTCTTACATCCCTGGCTTGATCTGGACTTTGCCTCTTGACTCCGATCCTGAAACCTGACTTGGACTCTGACCCTTGGTATGGACCCTGGTCTGGACCTGACTATGAACTAGTCTGCTGCTCCCAGCCTTAGGTTTGCCCTTGCTCTGACCATTAGCTCTGGCTGCCTTTGTTGGGATTCTGATAGCTGTTGTTTGTTTGCTACCTGCAACAGCTAGTAGCTTGTTTTGTTTTTGCATCTCTATTTGTAGTATCTCTTCTACACACACCCACACGCACACACCTTAATATTTATTAAAACAGACTTTCTTTTGTGCATTAAGAAGGAGGTCCTCCTCCTACTGAAGTCGCTGGAAAAACTCCATTTGACCTCAGTGGGAGAAGGATTGGTCTCACAGTTTGCAGATCTGGTGTACAAAGATCAATCTACAAATCAATCTTTTTGTCATTCATTTGAGCAGCATTTTTTTTTTACAGTGCACTTCGCCCCCTGAGTATTTATTAAGTATAACTTGTGATTTTTCACTCAAATATTTCACAAACATATTTGTAAACAAACTGGAAAGCCTCTATTTTGAGCAGACTTATTTAGGATCCTATCTACTAACCTGAGGGGGCCTTACAACATCAGTATTTCAGAACTCTGGTCAAAATTAAATTGACACTTAAATGCTCTGAAATGCGATATAGCATCAGAGCCTAGAATGTTCCTTATGTTTGTGTCTGTGACACTATGCCCCATATTCTTCATAGAGATATTGTTATGATGTGAATATGGCATAACGAAGATCTTTTATGCAAGATGGATCATGTGATGTATCATTGGAAAGGTTATGATTATGATTATCCTTTGTATGCATGTATCATTTTTGTATCTGAAGTTGGGAATATTGTCAATGTACCTATTACAACTGTGTTTACACCTGGGGAATGCCCACTAGACAAAATGCAATCAGCCTGGATGGGCCATTAGGGGGAACAATAGGACTTTGAAGATGCTAATCTCCCACCTTCCGGAGAAGCTTCCTGGGATGCTGCAAACAACCTTTGACTCCTGGCTGCTTTGACACTGCAGGGTCATGTGATCATGTCACCTGGTACTGGATACCATCTTGGACTACTAGTATTTTTCCACTAATAGGGGGTGGGGATCAAACTGGGAAACAAAGGATTCCCACCATATGTAAATCCTAATTAACTCACTTCCCTGCCTTAATCTTGGTTCGTTCTTCACTGAATCCCCACCCAGGATGACTGCTGGAAACATCTAAGGGGGGTGGCGGGGGAGAGAAGGACTGAGCCCAGGCTGGAAAAGGTGTCTGGCCTGTGAAAGAAATGCCTAAAACAACATTTAGGGTGAGAAATTACTACTTGTAAGCAGTCTCTTTAATGTATTAAGCTTAGTTTGTGAGTTTGTTTTTATTTGTTCAGTAATCTGCTTTGATCTGTTTGCTATCCCTTATAATCACTTAAAATCTATCTTTTGTAGCTAATAAACTTGTTTTTGTTTTTTCTAAACCCAGTTTGTGGAATCCATAATTTGGGGGGAGGGAGAATCTGTGCATATCTTCCTCCACATTGAAGGAGGGAGTGAATTTCATGAGTGTACGCTGTAGAGTTTTCTGTGAAACACAAGACAATCCAATATTAGGTTTACACTCCAGAGGAGGTGTGCATTTGAGTGCGGGGCAATTCCCTAGCTGTGTCTTCCCATGCAGAGCTGATTTCAGTGTCTGTGTCTTTCTGCAGCTGGGTGTGTCCCTTCCTGTGTGTGCTAGAGGAGGCTTGAAGTCCTGGCTCAGCAGGACTGTGTAAGGAAGCTCAGGCTGGTGGAACAGGTGGGTTCAGTGGTACCCCAGAACATAAGGTGGCACCCCGGAGGTGGGGGGGTAACCCATCACAGTGTAATCTAGACTTTAATCCTGCAAACACTTGTTCACATGAGTAACATTAAACACAAGTTCTCCCAATAATTTGAGTTGAGGTTGCAGGATCATGTGGGAGTTACTTAAGTTGTAAGCTCTTTTGGGGTAGGGATTGTCTTTTTGGGCTGTGTTTGTACAGCACCTAGCACAATGGGGCCCTGGTCCATGACTGGGGCTTCTAGGTAGAACTGTGTGAATAATAGATTTTTTTCAGCTGACTGGCAATTCCTAAATGGGGGTGGGGGGAAATGATATCAAATGAAACACAATCTTTCAAAATGTGGTGAATTGAAAAGTCATCAATTACTATTACGTTGAATGAAACATTTCACTTAGGCATTTTCAAACGGATCATTTTCAAGATGACCATTTAAAATGTTTTAGATAGTTTTTAAATAAAGATTTGTAGCAGAAAGTCAGTTCAAATGGAAAGCCTTCCATTCAAAAATGTTGCAATGAAATACTTTGATTTATTTTTTGGGGAATTTTTTTGACCTAACCAGTTTAGTGAAATTAGCATGAGTTTGTGAAAAGTTCTGGTGTCACCGTATCTGCATTTTTCAGAAAACAAACAAAACCCTCAGTCAAAAAAGTAATTGGTAATGTTCTATAATTAGATTTTACTAACCAAGGAACAAGTGTGAACTCCTAAAGCCCTACAACAGCCTTAACATGGACTCAGACAGTCCCCTTGGGCACCCTGGTCTAGCTTGCCACGCAGGCATGACTGCCTTCCTGACAGATGGTACCTTATACCAAAAACCAAAACAATATTCAAGTTACTCCCAGTCCCCTGGGACCAGTCACTTATCACAGGTCATTTGTATCTCAGACCTCAAACCAAAGACAACACTTGTAGCTAATCCTATAATGCTAACAAAAGATTTATTAACTAGAAAGAAATGGGTTGTTCACAAGGTTAAAGCATGTAAACATACACACACAAATGAGAGTCTCAGGCTCCAGAAGATAACAGAGCTTGCATATTACAGAAACTACTATATTTCCTTTAGGACTAAGCCAAGCAGCTACGGGATCCCTTACTTATGCTTAGAAATATTGTCTTCTCCAAATTCCAAGCAGCACACTGATAACAGTTTCTCCTTACCAGGGATTTTTATTCCCTTCCCCCAGCTTTCAACTTGCTCTGATGGGATGAGGACTTGTGCATGTACGCTATTTATGGGTGTGGGGGGAAGTAATCAACAAAGTATTTTGTACACTGATGTTCCACAGTGGTTTGATTGGTATCTATAGGCCTGTTTTTGTTGGGGAGAAGGTTACACCTCTTGTGGCAATTTCACACTTGGTAAGTTTCTCCCCTGATTGGGGGTGGGGGAGGAAGGGGCATGAATGAATCTTAGGAAACATTTTTATAATTACAGAGCAAATGCTTAAATGTTACCTTTATAACATGATCTACATATACAAGATTAATACATGCAACATCCTAAAGTATTTCATGAATTCTGAACACTAAACACATTCTTATAACTCTAATATCTATTTTAACAATACTAACACACAGGTGAGCCAGACTGCTTTCCAGCTATGCATTTGTCAGTGTCCAGTGGGGTCTGGGGCCTTGCCATGAGCTGGCACCTGGTCTGCCAGCAGCACACTCGGTAGCTGCCCTGTCTTAAAAGCACCATTACAATTAACAATCTTGTGGAGAGCCCAAATATTGAGCAGGCATAGAAAATATCTACTCCTCATTCTGGTAACCCGGATACACTGGCAGGAGGATGCAGGGAAAAGTTCCACTGCAGCTTTCTCTGGCATGCTCTTCTCATGGATGGAACACTGTCCCCAGTGCAGCCAATCTGGTACGTTTAATGGATACTAAATTTACTGAATTAATTGAAAATTTAAATTCAAATTTCATAGTCCCTAGAGCTTCTCTAACTTCTTTGTAGCCTTGCTGGATGTTTACAATTCTGTTGTTGTAACAAGGAATTGGGGGAGGGGAACATTCCAAAGTGCTTTGTGACCTCTGTAGTAGCATTTCTAAATTTTAGGGTTTGAATCTTTTTATCCCCAAAACCCCAACCAAACTCTCTTCACACACAGCTTTAGAGCTTGCAGTACCAGGGCCAGCAAAGATGCGGAGGTGTTAGGAGCATTGTGGGTAGAGTGAAATGACTAGAGTTCAGTGAATAATTTTGTAATTAACAAACTCACAGTGAAGTTAGCCTCTCTTCTGCTTGTGGAATGTGTCTAAGCAGATTGTAGTTTTCCCTTGAATTCTCTGTAGACTTGATTGTGAGAAATTAGTGGTGAATATTTGAAAAGTGAGCTGTGTTGGTGAGTTATGATCAGTCAAGTTGTGTGGCATTGTTTCTATTCCCTGTGGATGTAAATTATATGCTCAGGAGGTGAACCTGAAGAACCCAGTGGGGCTTTGAGTATATCTGGGTGACGTGGCATTTTCAGGGAATGGAGCAGGTAAATCTTAGGGAATTTTAGAAAATGTTTCTCCTCTTCCTTTCTGGACCATACAGTGCAACCACTGTAATGGTCAGTTCCTTGTCTCACTGATTTTGAAATCAATAGGACTAATCAAAGAGGAGGGTGCTAGTCAGCATGAGTATAAATGGCAAAAACTGACTTTTAATTTCATCTGCAAGAGCTGTTTAGAATCTTGTCCCCCGTCTGGA
The DNA here is from genome assembly GCF_965152235.1 of Eretmochelys imbricata. NCBI lineage: Eukaryota > Metazoa > Chordata > Testudines > Cheloniidae > Eretmochelys > Eretmochelys imbricata. The sequence goes on from NC_135579.1 coordinate 76,150,748, forward strand.
TCAAACAATGTTCTTTCCCATATAACATTTTCCAAGAGTGTGTTAACTGGACTGACTTTATAGCATAACTCAGTCACGGACAAGAGTGTGTACAGTCCTATTTCTGAACCATAGAATCACAGAAATGTAGGACTGGAAGGGACCTCAATAGGTCACCTAGTCCAGTCCTCTGCACTCAAGGCACGACAAAGTAATAACTAGACCAATCCTGACAGTTGTTTGTCTAACCTGTTCTTAAAAATCTCCGGTGATGGAGATTCCACAAAGGTGTGGTCAGATACTTCCTTGCCTTATTTAGGTGCCTGTCTGGTAGACTTCGGTGAGCAGGTTGGAGATCCCTGTACTCTAATTATGTCAAACAGTAGCCCATGCTACTTAAAATAAACTAATTCTGGTATGAATACGCAAGTGAAGGAGCTTAGAAGTCACTTTCTGTCTGACCATACATGAGAATAAAATACAAGTGCTTGAGTGTTCTTAGCATGCAAACCCAGAAGGGACAGGAGGCTGGGAAAAATGTTTGGAAATGCAATACAGAAAACACTGAGTTAATGCATCCGTTGTAGAACTAATTGTAGGGTATGAATCTTTTTATCCCCCAAAACCCAACCAAACTCCCTTCACACACTGCTTTAGAGCATGCAGTACCAGGGCCAACAAAGATGTGGAGGTGTTACGAGCATTGTGGGTAGAGTGAAGCCACAAAAAGGGGAAAATATACAACAGATTGTTCATTCTGTTCCATCAGTTCATTCACTTTCTATAACTAATGGATGTCTCTCTGGGATGATGCTACTTCACATGAACAAATACTTATTTTTGTTTTTTTTCTGGTGCATTTTTATGTATCACATGACAATGGAAATCAGAAAGTCGTGGTGGTACACAAATGGGCTGCAGCCATGTCAGCGAAGAGCTAGCTTTATAGACTGAGAATACATAGTTTTAAATATTTATGAAAATAAATTGGAATTTGTGGCCCTAATCCTGCTATCAGATCTCTGCAGGTGGACCATTAAACACACATTGAAGTGAATGGCGATCCTCATGAGCACAAAGGCTGGCTGCATAGATCCAGTTGCAGAACTGGGTCCTAGGTTTGTAAGATCTGGGTCCCTGAAGAAGCACAGCAGTTAAGCATACGTTTAGTTTCATCCTATTCAGCTAAGCACTTCTCTTCAGTGAGATTTAAGCATGTGCTTAAAACTAAGCACATGCTTAAGTGTTTTGCTCAGTCAGGGCCAAAGCCTTCCAAGATGTAGCGGAAATTTCTAGGAGACATGTTTGAATAAAGCCATGTTTGAAAATAAGTGTCTGGAATGAGATGGGGAAGAACTGCCTAAATGAACTGATTTTTAAATTTAAGCAAGTACTGATGAAAAAATATTGATGTATTTGCACATGACTGAGTTCTCTTAAATTATAAATCTAGCTCTTACTGCTTTGTTTTTAAACAGTGTGAAAAATATTTAGTTAATGACTGGATTTAACTTGGTGCAGTGGATTATTTTAATTTGCTGACTTTCCATCTTGGCAACACAAATAAAACCTGCTAAGAACCTGAGTTTTGGCCTCTTTTTAGTCTGTAGTGCACATTATCAGTTAGTGGTTGTATACAGTGTAGCAGACCATGGCTCAGAATATGAGGCAATTCATCATGCAATATCAGAATACAGCATATAGCAAGAGACACTTTAGGAAAGACCTAGAAAAGAATGGCATAGCTGTTGCTAGTCAGGATTTGGGTTAATTGGCATGACATGTAACAATGCTTCTACAGTGCCTATCTAAGCCATGCATGCTCTGACCACTGCTATCAGTTACTTGCTTTCTTTTGAACTAATCCCTCAATGCACTGGTGTTCTAAAGTGTTTAAACTGAACTTCTCTTACATTATATTGATCCATATCTGAGTTGTGCATGACAGTTTTTCAAATCGTATATTCTCATGGGTTCATGGTGTTATATTTCAGACGTTTTTTATTTGCTGAATACCATTCAGATAACACACCCACCTGGCCAAACAGATCAGCATATGTACACCCCACCCTCCCCAAAACAAAACTCTATGACTTTCAACCACATATAGAATTTTAGGCCACCAGTTTGGCAGGCAATCAAGTTCTTCCATCTTTTGAAAACCACAATTAAGTAAACAGAAGTGTGAGACACAGTACTTGTCTGCAGAGTGTTAGTCCACACCATGTAGACAAGCCCTTCGACAAGATACAATGGCCTGTCTATCCTTATAGAATGTAAGCTCCAAACAACAGTTTAGGTGGTGTTATGGCCAGAAGAAGTAGGCTCTCTACCAATCCCTCATTCCAGACTTTTCACTTAAGTCTCCCACTTCTTTTTATTCTCCTCTTATCTTTTGTCATCTCCATTGAATATGCCCATGAGAGATGCTGTCACTGTGGGCAGGCTGTAATGAAAAGGTGAGTCTTGTATTTTGATCTTGGCATGCTCAGATTTCTGTTCATTCTGATCTATGATTTAAAAAAAGCAAACATTCCACAACCGGCCCCCTTTGCTGAGAAGAGTCTGGCTCTGAGGCTTGAGATTCTTACTCTGGGCTTCTGTAGAATCCCTGTGGAATTCACCTGGCTCAGTGGGTCATGGATGGTGAGTCAGCCAATGAGATAGTCTGGTTTTAACCCACAGAGGGCCGTGTGGATTGGTATTTTGTATTTGGTGTGGAAGCAGACAGGGAGCCAATTGTGTGTGCGGAGCACCAGTCTGATGTGTTCACCCAAAATTTTGTTATGATAGGCTTCTGCATGTTGTGTGGCTTGTAACTTCCAGGGCATGGTAATATTTGACAACTCCAGATGGTCTAACCTAGAAAAGAGGAACTCATGGAGCACAGCAAAAGATCCTCATTTAAGAAGAAAAGACCCAGTCTCCTGGTAAGAGAGAGATGGAAAACAGTGTTTCTTGCCACTGTTCTACTGGGTGCCTAGGGGCAGTGGCAAGTCGAGGGTACCCTTGAGGCCACACATGATCTGTATAATCAGAGTTCAATTGCTGGTGAGATTACTATGGCCATGATCTCTGTGCCTTCACGAAGCTCTGTCGAAGTCAGTGAGGCTGCTCCACACAAACCTCTTTGGAGAATCGGAGCCTGTATCAGTAAGATGCTTGAAGTTTTGTCTTTCTTCTACCATCAGTTCTGTCTTTCAGTGTCTGAATATAAGACGGCTACTTTTTATGCATCATGGTTATTTCTTCCAGGCACTGGATCATCTTAGTGATGACGAAAGCTGCTCTTTTTGAGGAAAAATCAGCTGTATGTCTCTATTTCTGCATGTTTCTAAGTGGCCTCATAATGTATGTTGAAGAGGGATGAAAACCTCAATCCTTGTAGTATTCTGCATGTGAGTGGCCTTGTGAAGGAGCAGTGCCTTTCATATTTCCTGGGAACTCCCTCAGAGGAATATGGTTGATCCAGAAGGGTGTTTGTCCTTTACTCTTGCTAGGTCTAGTATGCTTCTGATGGCTCCATAATGGAAATTTTTAATCTAGAAGAAGCACAGAGGTTCATTTTCTGTTCAAGACTAAAAATCCTGTTTATAAGTGCTAGCAGTGCTGTCCCTGTGCCATGTCTCTTCCTTGAAGAATCCAGGATATTAAGAGGATAGACATTGGTATTGGTCACCATCACCTTATAAGAACGACCATACTGGGTCAGACTAAAGGTCCATCCAGCCCAATATCCTGTCTTCTGACAGTGACCAATGCCAGGTGCCCCAGAGGGAATGAACAAAACAGGTAATCATAAAGTGATCCATCCCCTGTCGCCCATTCCCAGCCTCCGGCAAACAGAGGGTAGGGATACCATCCCTGCCCATCCTGGCTAATAGCCATTGATGGACCTATCCTCCATTAATTTATCTAGTTCTTTTTTTAACCCTGTTACAGTCTTGGCCTTCACAACATCCTCTGGCAACGAGTTCCACAGGTTGACTGTGTTTTGTGTGAAAAAATATTTCCTTTTGCTTGTTTTGAACCTGCTGCCTAATAATTTCATTTGGTGACCCCTAGTTCTTGTGTTATGAGAAGGAGTAAATAATACTTCTTGATGTACTTTCTGAACACCAGTCATGATTTTATAGACCTCCATCATATCCCTCCTGAGCTGTCTCTTTTTTCCAAGATGAAAAGTCCCAGTCTTATTAATCTCTTCTCATATGGAAGCTGTTCCATATCCCTAATCATTTTTGTTGCCCTTTTCTGAACCTTTTCCAATTCCAATATATCTTTTTTGAGATGGGGCAGCCACATCTGCACACACGATTCAAGATGTGAGCATACCATGAATGTATATAGAGGCAATATGATATTTTCTGTCTTATTATCTATCTCTTTCTTAATTATTCCCAACATTCTGTTTGCTTTTTTGACTGCTGCTGTACATTGAGTGGATCTTTTCAGAGAACTATCCACAATGACTCCAAGATCTTTCTTGAGTAGTAATCGCTAATTTGGACCCCATCATTTTATACGTATAGTTGGGATTATGTTTTCCAATGTGCATTTCTTTCCATTTATCAACACTGAATTTCATCTGCCATTTTGTTGCCCAGTCACCCAGTTTTAAGAGATCCTTTTGTAGCTCTTCACAGTCTGCCTGGGACTTAACTATCTTAAGTAGTTTTGTATCATCTGCAAATTTTGCCACCTCACTGTTTACCCCTTTTCCCAGATCATTTATGAATGTGTTAAATAGGACTGGGCGCAGTATAGATCCCTGGGGGACACCACTATTTACCTCTCTCCATTCTGAAAACTGACCATTTATTCTTACCCTTTGTTTCCTATCTTTTAACCAGTTACCAATCCATGATAGAACCTTCCCTCTTATCCCATGACTGCTTACTTTGCTTAGGAACCTTTGGTGAGGGACCTTGTCAAAGGCTTTTTGAAAATCTAAATAAGCTATATCCACTGGATTCCCCTGGTCCACATGCTTGTTGGCCCGGTCAAAGAATTCTAGTAAATTGGTGAGGTATGATTTCCTTTATAAAAACCATGTTAACTATTCACCAACAAATTATGTTCATCTATGTGTCTGACAATTTTGTTCTTTACCATAATTTCATCCAGTTTGCCCAGTACTGAAGTCAGGCTTACTGTCCTGTAATTGCCGGGGTCTTCTCTTGAGCGCTTTTAAAAAATTGGCATTACATTATCTATCCTCCAGTCATTTGGTACAGAAGCTGATTTAAATGATAGGTTACAGACGAGAGTTAGCAGTCCTGCAATTTCGCATTTGAGTTCCTATCAGTGATTTCCCTGGACTCCAGAGAGATTACTTTTGAACCCAGGAAGCTGAATAGCAAATACTGCCTCCTCAGCAACCCCGGATTCTGCAGGGGGCATAACAAAGCAAAAACTTTCCCTGCCAAACCCCACAACCAGGGGTCCAGCAGCAGCACCAGGGGAGGCTGAGCTTCCCCTGGCCTATTAAACCTGCCACCCATACCTCTAGAGTTAGGCATGGGGTGGTGGTTCATGCAGAACAGTTTGTTTATGTACATGGGATGTCCCTTGAATCCTCCTGAGAGATTTTGATGAAACTTTCATGGAGGTACTCCACAATCCTCCGCCAAAGGTTTCTAGGGAGGGCTGCCTTATTTCTTCGTCTGCGGGAGGACACTTTCCCATCTCCACTCACCAGTAACTTCAGCAGGCACCACTGCAAGACATGGGCTAACAGCATATGGGCCTGGCGGTTCCAGGACTCCACCAGCAGCTGGGCTTTCTCTGCCTTTGTTATCTTCAGGAGTGAGATAAGCTATTTAGTTGATATCACCACTTCCTGTGGAAAACAGTGCCAGTATTCAGTGCCATTGCCTGTAATAATAGAATCATGCAACCAGGCAATTCCCTCCTCTCTTCTCTAACCTCCAGAGGGTTGTGCTGTGACTGGCACCATGCACAAGCAATCCCAAGTAGGTAGTGCTTAAAACTTTAGGGGAGCAAGGAGAGTGAGTTCAGCATCTTAAGTTTCACTTTCTGTAGTGAATATACTGACAATGGTACCCCTGTCTTTATCTGCAGCTCCTGCCATTGAGGCCTTTGGGTCTCTCCTTCACAAGTGCGGAAAACCTGAGCCAGATGAGGAGAAAGAAGTCAGGATGATGTACAATGAGATGCTGCGAGCCCATGCTGCATCAGACCATGAGCACAAGACTTGGAGGATATACATTGCGACTGTGAAATTTTAGTTTACCACAAGAGTGATCATCTCCTCTCCAACACAAGAAGGGCTATAGATACCAGACAAGCCACTGTGGAACATCAGCCAACAAAAGACTTTGCTCCCTCTATGCCCACAGAGAGGAGACATGCACAAACACTTGTTCCATCAGCTTGCGCTCTGGGAGAGGGGAATAAAAACCCCAGTTAAGAAGAAATTGTTATCCCTATGCTGCTTGGACTTCAAGGAGAGGGCAAGACTTCTAAGAACGAGCAAGCGATCCCTGGCTGTTTAGCTTGGATTAGGCATAAAGGACATATAAAGCTTGCATGTTACAGAAGCTTCTATTACTTTTAAAACCTAAGACTGTATCTCATTAGTGTGGTGTTTTACCTTCTTAGCCTTGTAAATAACTCTAATTTCTTATTCCTAGTTAATAAATCTTGTTAGTTTTTATGATAGGATTGCCTACATGCACTGTTTGTGAGAGATATAGGGTGCACTTGACTGAGGTAAGGGACACACAACCAGTTTGGGGTTTGTGCCCTGTTTTTTAACAATCTGCCCTGCGGCTGGCACTCCCTGTTGTAGCCACTCTAGACAGCTTGAGTTGTATTTCTGTGAACAGCAGTCACCACACAATTCCTACCAGGCCACAAAAAAGCAGAGCCAGGTAAAGCACCTTACACCACTACGGTGGCTCACTGTTAAAATGGTCTGTCATAGCCTTCCTGAGCCATATAGCTCCACATGGAGCTCTTCTAATAGCCCTCGTGTCTGGCTGGTCAAATTCAGCAGACAGCTGCTCCACCTCTGCCCTTATGGAAATTCCCCCCTCACCCTTTGCTTCACAGATATTATGCAGGACACAGCAGGTACCCATAACCATTTGGACCTTTGTGAGGAAAAATATCCCAGTTTGTGTGTAAACAATACCAGCATCCTTTCAAATGACCAAAAGTCCATTCAACTGTCATTCAGCACATGCTGAGCTGGTAGTTGAATCATTCCTTGGTGCTGTCAACGTGGCCAGTGTATGGCTTCATGAGCAAAGGGTAGGCTGGGTTGCCCAGGATCACTATTGGCATTTCCAAAGTCCCAATTGTAATCCACCAGTCAGGAAAGAGTCACGGCTTGCAGCTCTCTGAAAAGTCCTGCAGGCTAAAAGATGTGAGCATCATGCACCTTCCCAGACCCAGCCCCCATTGATGTCCATGGAGCATCCCCAGTGATCCACCAATGCTTGACTAATCCATAGAAAAGTAGCCCTTTCTGGTGATGTACTCAGTGGTGAGGTAGTCTGTGCCGAGACAGGGATGTGTGTGCTGTCTATTGCTCTAGTGCAGTTTGGAGCTCCATTGTTGTGAATCTCTCTCCTATGTATGTGGTGGCCTGACTCCAGATTGATTCCTGACTGACAGGTAGCAGTCTGATGTTGTAAGTTTCCCTAGTGTGATCGCCGCACGCTTCTCCACTGTCACTTCTGCTCTCAGTTTGGGGTCCCCTGCACTGAAAGGCTGGTTGAACTCAGTGCGCAGACCCAGGAATGGCCCCCGCATGGCCCCACAATATGCCAACGTTTTTATGGCTGACTTAGAACAACGCTTCCTCAGGTCTTGACCCCTTGTTCCCCTCCTTTACTTGCGCTACACTGATGACATCTTCATCATATGGACCCATGGAAAGGAGGCCCTTGAAGAATTCCACCTGGATTTCAACAATTTCCACTCCACCATCAACCTCAGCCTGGACCAGTCCACTTCCTGGACACTACAGTGCAAATAAGTGACGGTCACATAAACACCACCCTATACCGGAAACCTACTGACCACTATACTTACCTACATACCTCCAGCTTCCACCCAGGACACATCACACGATCCATTGTCTACAGCCAAGCCCTAAGATACAACTGAATTTGCTCCAATCCCTCAGACAGAGACAAACACCTACACGATCTTTCTCAAGCATTCTTAAAACTTCAATACCCACCTGGGGAAGTGAGGAAACAGATTGACAGAGCGAGACAGGTATCCAGAAATCACCTACTTCAGTACAGGCTCAACAAGCAAAATAGCAGAACACCACTGGCCATCACGTACAGCCCCCAGCTAAAACCTCTCCAGCACATTATCAATGATCTACAACCTATCCTGGAAAACGATCCCTCACTCTCGGGGACCTTGGGAGGCAGGACAGTCCCCCAACCTGAAGCAAATACCAGCAACTACACACCACACTACAGAAACACTAACCCAGGAACCAATCCCTGTAGCAAACCTCACTGCCTACTCTGTCCCCATATCTACTCTAGTGACACCATTAGAGGACCCAACCACATCAGCCACACCATCAGAGGCTCATTCACCTGCACGTCTACTAATGTTATATATGCCATCATGTGCCAGCAATGCCCCTCTGCAATGTACATTGGCCAAACTGGATAGTCCCTATGTAAAAGAATAAATGGAGGCAAATCGGACATCAGGAATATGGTAACACACAAAAGCCAGTAGGAGAACACTTCAATCTTCCTGGATATTCTATAACTGATTTAAAAGTAGCTATACTTGAACAAAAAAACTTCAGAAACAGACTTCAGAGAGAAACAGCAGAACTAAAATTCATTTGCAAAGTTAACACCATTAATTTGGGCTTGAATAGGGACTGGGAGTGGCTGACTCAAAAGCAGCTATGCCTCTCCTGGAATTGACACCTCCTCATCTATTATTGGGAGTGGACTACATCCACCCTGATCGAATTGGCCCTGTCAACACTGGTTCTCCACTTCTGAGGCAACTCCCTTCTCTTCATGTGTCATTATGTAATGCCTGCATCTGTAATTTTCACTCCATGCATCTGAAGAAGTGGTTTTTTACCCACAAAAGCTTATGCCCAAATAAATCTGTTTGTCTTTAAGGTGCCACCGGACTCCTTGTTGTTTTTGTGGATACAGACTAACACGGCTACCCCCTGATACTAGACCCAGGAATGTGGCCTTGGGCATCTGAAAATTCTGCAGCCACTGCTCATCATCCCAAACCTGCATTACAGTGTAATCCCACCAGTCAGTGTTTGTTTTTTAGGCCCAGAAGAGGCACTCCACCATCTGCAGCTGCCCTGTGATGACTATCAACAACCTTAAATTGGTTCTGGCTGCGTTCTTTGGCAATCTGTCCTCCAAGGAACCATCACGTTCCCCACTCATTCGGTGGTTCTTCCAGCTCTGTGAATACTCCAGGATCACACACCCTGTGCTTGCAACACTCATGACAATAGTGCAGAGCTGTGCAGGCTCTATGCTTCTGTCAGAGATGGCAGACACCGAGGTGGGCTGCACAGATTTGTGGAATTTTGGAAGAATGGCATGAAAATTATGGGATACTGATAATACTCAGAGACAGTTACAAACTAAGAAGTTGCCCCCATGCTCCCAATCACCCCTGCATGACTCATTTTGGCCTCATCCTGCATTGCCAAAACTTCCCAAAAGACAGTGAGCTGAACAGTGATGAGTTACACAGTGGGATTCCTACCCATGGTGTTACCCAGATGTTCTGTAATATAGGTAATGTAATGTAGGTCTCCAACGAACCAAGGTCCCAACAGACCCACAGGATAATGATGGATGCACGCAGCAGCTGATGTATGTAGGCAGTCATCTGCAGCTGGGCTAGGTGGATCCTGGACCTACCATTGCCTCCAGCGGTTACCTTGGACAGGAGGAGCACAGATCAGGACTTCGGCAGATCAGGAGCACAGGAACAGATGGTAAGTTCACTGGATCACACACGACAGGTAAGTCTCAGGCATAAGATGACTCAGATCGATGGTGAGGTTCGGTGATGACGATGATCTGTGGTGAAAGAAACCTCCTGAAGCCCACACAAATAGACTGTTACTGGCTGCCTCTCTAATGGACAGCGACTGCTGACAGGTATGCAGCCCTTATAATGGTTCTGGGTCATGAAAGTTCCACAGAGCCAGTCCCTGCTGGAAAGTTCCAAGTCCTTTAAATGTTCCATAAGCACAACAGCATGAACAAGATTAATAAACACAGTAAACATGAAAATAAACACAAAGGAAACAGCCCCTACAATGGTGCACTGCACTCTGCATCAACACAAGCACTCCTGGTAACTACGTGCACCACTGACATAAAGACCCAAGTATGAACAGCACAAGTGATGTACTAACTGTGGCAACTATGTGCCAATATAGTTTGTCAACATAAGTTTGTAATGTAGACATGGCCTGGGAGGAAAAGAGTAGCAAGTATTAGACCTCTGGGCTTGCCTAGAGAAGCATCCTGGGAGCAACCACTTTGGGAACCACTGAGATCTGGTCCTCCAGCAACTAGAAGGGTTGGGGAACAGCAACAGCCAATCAAGGCCCAGCAACCTGAAATAAAAGCAGCTGCCTGGTGCTAGCAAGGCAGCTTGTGGCTGGAGCCTTTGGACCAAAAAGAGAGGCTCCCTAGGTTACAGCTGAAAGAACCAGGTCAAGGCTAGGGCCTATTACTGGCTACAGCTGGCAACAGGAGTTCAGGAGGAACCCTACTGATTTAATTCCTCAGGGGCAATTAAGCCTCAGAAGGGTAAGAAACAATTTTATTTACAAATGGCCCTTCAGGGAAAGGAACGTCTTCTGAGTTTATTGTACCCCAAAAGGGGTTTAAACTATGTGGCCTGGCCAGGGGGCTGACCCACAGAAGACTTGCAAGAGGTAAAACTGACAGCTTGCAGGGGGCACTGGGAGCTGACGAGAGGGGACACCTGGGTGTACTCAAAGAGATGTGTGCAGCTCCTCACACCATCCATGAATGGTGTGGGATGCTTTCACAGATGGTGGGCCTGGCCTCCCTTAAATTCTCCAGGGCTTCTGTTTGTTTTAGTGGTACAAACTCCATTAAGGTAGATGTTTTGCGTGAGGATCTTGTTTGTGGTTTGGTTTCTTCAGTCCCAAGGAGACCCTCTCTGATTCTGTTGATCTTGTCAATGATGTAAGACTACAGCACTTTGCATCAGGAGTTGGTGTGGGAATGGAGGCATTTCAGGTCAATTAACTGGGTTTCTATATTGCACAGTTCTGCAGTCATGATCTGGGGGATGCAACTGTAAATGAGAAGAATGGTGTAATGGTTAAAGCAGGAGATTTGGGTTCTTCTATTCCTGGGTTTGCCACTGGCTTGCCGTGGGACCTGGGACAAGTCACTTAATTGTTCTATCCCTCAGTTTCCCCATCTGTACAATAGGGGTAATATTTACCTCCCAGTGATCTGCAATGCTTAATCCATTAATGCTTGAGATCCTCTGATGGAAGGTGCTACAAACATACCTTGTTTGAGTTCTGAAAGGTTATGCAATCCTGTAATCATAGAATATCAGGGTTGGACTGGGACCTCAGGAGGTCATCTAGTCCAACCCCCTGCTCAAAGCAGGGCCAATCCCCAATTTTTGCCCTAGATTCTTAAATGGCCCCCTCAAGGATTGAACTCACAGCCCTGGGTTTAGCAGGCCAATGCTCAAACCACTGAGCTACCCCCTCCCCAATGAAAAGATGCATGTTCCATGAAATATTCTCCTTAGCCAGACATGAGAGAATGGGGCAATACAAAAAATGAATGAATTGTTTGATTCCTTACATGGACTTATGGTCTGGGTATGCATGATCTCCTTACTCCTTTCAAATTCAAGCATGTAAAGAAGCTGAAAAATGATATGCATATCATTTGAGAATCTCTCAACTCATACACTCTTGTGATGTACATTTTCTGCATATTAAGTAAAATGTTCATGATAATGGTCAAAAATAATACTTAGCCCTTTCTCCCAGTCTCCTAGATGTTGTCATTGAATAAGTGATATAGAATTATGACGTTTAAAGGAATATGTTTAAGGTACACATTGCTGGTGTGATAGTGGGAGATTTGGCTCCTTGTTCCTTCATTAAGGATGAATTCAGCCCAAGGGTGTACTATGATCTTGGAAAATAGCATTATAATGGTGAGAATATTGCCCACTGGATAGCAGGAGTTGATGATTAAATTTAAGTGTGTACTGTCCATATAAAGCAATTTTTTTTTTTTACATTTACTGTGAACATTCATCACTGGTGCTGAAGATGCGCAGTTGCTAATTATTGTGTTTTTAACTTGTAATATACTGTAAATTTTGTATACTACTACTGTGACCTTCTACAGAATACAGGGATGACAGGAGGCCCATAATTATAGCATAGTGAAGAAATGCCTATAATTATCTCCTATTTTTAGGACCAGTGTGCATGGCCTCTTAATTTACATAAGCTTTAGACATTCACACATTTTCTGTCTCTGCTTGTGGATGATAAATTTTTGTTCAAATGAAATAGGACCACGTTGTGTTAAATGAGAAGTTAGCTGGCTGGGAACTTGATTATTGGGAACAACAAAATCTTCAGCGCCAGCTTAAAAAAAAGAGCATTTATTTGGAGAAGACTTGTTTAATCCATGATTCAAAACATTTTAAAGAAAATCCACTTATATTGGGTCCTGATAACTTGTGATTTGCTTTTAGAGAATTAGTTAAATTATTGTGTGGAAAAAGCATTAGCCTAACAAAAAGCAGGGGAAAAAGAGCAAACCCTATAATCTATTTATCACATGGAGGGAGATTATGATAGTATGTTCTTATTGGAGATGAATATTTTCTGCTCATTAAGGTTGCCCCCTCAAGTACTTGAGGCTATAAAGTGTGTTTCCATTAAGTACTATGGTATAATACTTCCATTGTCCTGTGTGTCTTTGCTGTTTGCCTTGCTATTTCCTTCAGTATAACTGGTCCTATTAAAAGGAAGAGGCCTGGTAGTATGGGCTACAGGGTAGCAAGTAGGCAATGCCATTTCTGGGAACACTAGGCTAATTACAGACCTTTTTTCAGGGATGCTAAATAACACTAAATACCTTTCAGTTCTGGAATCTGATTTTGCAAACCCTTACACACACACACACAGTCCTTAAGGCTCAATGGGACTACTCATGTGAGTAATAGCTATTCCCCTACCTGTTTGCAGTGTCAGGCCTTGTGGTGGCTATTGATCAGCTGAATTTAAACCAGCCACTCAAGTCATTGTCCTCTGATAGAAATGACGGATCCCAGTTCAACTCCTAGTGGATAGATGCCCATACCACAATTAGCATTGAGGGCCTGATCCTGCACATAAGTAAATTTCCCCTCCATTGTGGAGGCCATCATTCACATGGACACAGAATGATGAGGTGAACGTCTGTTTAGACTTAAAGTGATGACTTTGCTATTGTGTTTGCTTTTCTCAAGGGATAGGGCTAAGTTCTAAATAGTATTCTGACTGTAAAGAAAATCCAAGCTCTAGAATTGCTCACTTTCAGTGGAGTAGAGTTTGAGTACTGGTATATTTGGATGCAGAATTCAACAGAGGCATAAAACATTCAAGCAAAGAAAGTTAACAGTGAAACCTTGGCCCCACTCTGGCTACTTTGCAGCCAGAAAGCTGCCGTAAGGGAATAAACCTGACATAGCTGGATCACTGTCACCTACTCCCCACCCTCTGCATAGCCAGAAAGGCTTGGCTAGTAGGTAGGAACAAGATGGACTGCATGATGTTCCTCATAATCCTTGGCTGATGCAGCATTGTTATGGGACTGTTGCAGCCACTGAGTTTCACCGGGAGCTGTTGCTCAGGCTTGGGAGAGCAGAAAGGTGACTTGGAGGCACCTTCACCCACAAAGAACCTGTCCAGAAGAGCCAGGCATAAGTTCAGCTCCGCTGAGGACTGAGCCCAGAGAACCTCCATTTTTCTCAGTATTCAAGAACACCAATTCATGGTGATGAGCATGGTATAAAAACTAGGACATAGCGTGGTGAGAAGTATGATATTAAAAACCTGCCTAGGTCAATAGCATGATGATACTCAAACCTCCATTTCTGAGCACTTATCAGGATGTGATCTATTTTTATGGGAAATGGAAGTGGTGGTGGTGGGGGGGGGGGATTGAACTCTTCTTACATGGTACCTTGGTGACTCAGGAACTTGACAATGAGAGAGTCTTTTTATCATAGCTTGGTCAAACCCAGCCTGATGTGGTACAGACCAAAAGCTTTTGCCATCTGACAGCTGTTAAGTGGCATACAGCAAAAGAGTGTGATAAGAGCTGGATCACCAAAAACATCACCACTCCACTGGCATTATAACAGCAATCTATAATACTTTTCAGCTTCAAAGTGTTTTAAAGTAATCCTCACATCATCCATGTTTTATGGATGGGGAAACTGAGGCAGGGACATTGTGTTGGCTTAGGACACAAAGAGTTAGTGTCAGAACCAGGATAGAATCAACAGATGGGGCTAGATACTGAACTATGCTGTTATCCTTAGAGGGAATCTTTTATGATCAGAGTTTGGTGTAGTTTGGCAGGACAGCGTAGGAAAGCTGGCAGTGTGTTTCCTGTACCATATTAGTTCTATGGCTGAACTGGAAGCTTTAAAATCCAGAGCTGTCAGGGCAGCACCTTTCAAAAATTGTAACTTTACAGAGTGGAATGTCACTCAGTTTGATTCTTCTTTCCATGGTCACTATCCACCTGTTCCTTGAATTAAAAGCAGATAGAAACAGAAAGAGAAGAAATACATGACTGAAGGAGAAGAAAAGCCTGTTTGCCTTAATTACGTGGGAGGGTATTTCAAGAACAGTTGATCCATTTGAAAGTCCGACCTCTTGTAATACTGAAAAATGAGGTCAGTGTTACCTATGGTTCTCTGATGAGACAGTGCCTTTCTTTTGGAAGTTCAAGCTGCCTGGAATGGAAACATCTTTTACTGCTTCATCCAAGATTTCCAACTTGGGACTGGGAGGTGGTGGGGGGGTAGAGAATTTGCTTATTAAGGTTTTATCTTTTGCTTTTCTGCTTATTCTATGTTTAGCATTCGTTTACATAGGCACTATTGTCCCTGCAGATGCTTGCACATTACTTCCTTTGGAATTTCATATATGCCCCTGAAGAAACTCTCTGGCAGTGTTTTCCCCAGGAATTGAAATTGGGGTGGGGGTGGGGGTGTTCGAATTTACTGGGGTTGGGGGAGGGGTCAGGACCAGTGAGGGGTGAGACCATGAGGGTGAAAGTGGGCTGTATGGTAGCATAGTAAAAACTGAAAAATGTTTCATGACCATTTTTTAGTTTTAACTCCTGTTTTAAAACCATCTCACAAATTAAAGTTGGCTACTCAAACCCTCTATGAAGCACTACATCTACATCCTTCTTGGTTTCTTGTTATAATTTTGCACAACACTGTTATTGAACTTATTGAATGCAGTGTGTTCATCTTTTGTGGCTTCTCATGTGTCTGGTACTTCCATTCCTTCAATAGATATGCTCATTAGTTCGTTCACATGATCAGGCAGAAGGCGACTTCTTTCAGAACACAAAATTCTATTCAATGAGGCAAAAGAACGCTCAGCCGTAGCTGTTGTGACTGCGAGTAGCAAGAGATGAATTCCTACTTCTTTCATCCCAGGAAACATAGCACAAAGATCGGGTCAAGCCACTAGTGATGATAAAAAAAGAAGTTGAAGTCAAATCTTCATTAATTCATCATATGATATTCCACTGTGTTCAAATTCTCTATTCGGTCCTGAGCCCATGGCAGCCCCATTGCTGGTAGTGCCTTAGTCCACTCAATTGTAAGTGTTTTATAGGACAGGGATCTGTAAAAGCTACGTAGCAGTTGAGTAGAATCTAGAAGTCGCTGTTACAGATTTTTAAGAATCAAGTCTGTGTACTTTTTCAGTTGTCTTAACAAACACTTCTTGGCCCCTTCACTTAAGGAGTCAATATAAATGCCTTCATTAGTCAACTTCTGGACTGAAGTCTTTGCTTCTTCCAGTACTTTTTCAAATGGATAGCTCTCTGATTGATCCAAATGTAGTTTCTATTGCCGGAAAAAGATCTACTACTGTTGTAGCAGATGCCTGGATGGCATTGCTTAATGACCCACCCAAGTAGTTTCAACAGTAGACTTACAAGAGAGAGAATGGCAATAGTCTTTTCTGAACATAGTAGCAAAAGTAATCCACCAGCCTCACTACTTAGAGCCATCCTATCTTAGTAGATACTTTCCAAAGCCAGTAATAATGGCTGGAGTAATTTTAAGACAACAGTCAAGAATTGCTCATGAGAAAACCTGAGGGTTTTCCCAGGTTGGACAAATTTGAATTTCAGTCCTAGTGTATCTTCTATATTTTCCAAGATATTCAGTCTTTTTGAACTCTTGCTGAAAAAAAGAATATAATGAAGTCATTAAATTTATAGCTTTTTTTAATGCCTTTTGAAGAGTCTGCAGCACTAGTTGGAGTAGATGGCCCCTGCAGTGTGTATAGGAGAGATTAGGGTTACACTTTTCTCTGAGCAAAGCTTGTACTCCACCATATCTTCCAGAGAAGTTTGCAGCTCCATCAAATGCACAGGCAGCCATCTGTCTGGGGTCCAATTGTCAAGCATTTAACTCTTCTAAGATGTGGGTTGTCACAGATGCAGCTGATGTGTCTTCTATAACTTGAATATCTAGAAATGCATCTATTGGCCTACCACTGACATCAAGATAACATACACAATGACTTAATACTTGATGCCCATTTGTATCGGTGCATTCATCAGCCATGTACACAATTTTTTTGAATGTGGTGAGAAAGTTCTTTACTTTTTCAACTGTTGAGTCTTTCTCTGTTGCACCACATGCTTCTAGCCAGTCAGTTGAGTTTCTTGCAGAAAGACCTCATTTGCTGTTCTCGTTTGGAACCAGTATTCAACTTCAGGATGAACAAGTGACAATGCACTTAACATTAGCCTCCAGTTTGTAGTGTATGGTGTCTCTTGCTTAAATAGAAAATATGGTGCCACGGCAGTGTTTGTTCACATGAACTCTGTGTCTCCAGCATTCTTAATAGCCTCATTAACATTCATCTGTGTTGTCCTTGGTCAGTGGAGACACAGAGTTCAGAGGTGCTTTCACATGAGTTCACCTCCCACATGGGGGGCAAGAAGGCACCTTGCTCATTCCTCCAGCTGTTCACTTTGGCCGCTGTTGTTTGTTGTGCCACCTTTGACTCCATTGCTCTGTTGCCAATGGCCCTGCACCGTCACCTTCTGCTGCCACCTGCCACTGTGACCTCTGCGAGTTGGTCTCTTGAGGTTCCATCCAGCTCTCTGTGATTTCAGCTGAGCTCTCAGTGGGGGAACCTTGCTGCTAGTGTAGACTGGGCCATCTCTTCCACAGAGAAACTGTCCCACAGCAGGTCTAAGCACTTAGACCTGATTATCAGTGATTTCAGCTGCAGTGGTCACTTAACAAAACTAAAGACAGAGCTGATTAGGCTCCATAGATAGTCTTTTAATAGTGGAGAGGGGTAAGTCAAATAGTACTTGTGACTCAGGCAGACCATCAAGCAAAGCACCTGTCCCCACCCTCTCTCTCGATGCCCTCAGTCAGCACAGGCTAAGCACAGTTCTACTGCCCTTTACTTGTACAATAAGAATAAAACATTTCATTACCCCTCCCCTCTCCCCACATTCAAGTGATTTGTAACCCAATCCTAGCCAAAATCTATCACCTGGGCAACACAGCTCTGTTTGCTGGACACCTAGGTAGATTAGGTGTGAATATAAATACAATCTGGTCCTGAAGCCTTTTCCCCCCTAGCTCATCACTAGCTGTCAGGGAGAGCTCATTTAGACTTTGCTTACGAATCATAATTTGAAATTATTAGGCTGGCCAACATCACCAAAATGAATGTACTGACATTGTCCTAAAAAACAACAGCTGTATAAGGAAGCTAGTCTATGTTTATACTTTTCAAATCTATTATACTTTTTCAGCTACACATGTTTTATCATACACTGTAAATGCTTTTAAAGTGTGTATTAATGTTTCAATTTCAATTCAAATTTCCAAACAATCACTAAAATGGCAACACTGCATGTAACTAGTTCACAAAACTGGGGAGGTGTTGGCGAAATTCAGGGGAGTGTAAGGAAATCCCTGCTCTCTGGTCCCATATATTTAACTGAATAATATAACAACAGGAGCCAATGCATTCTAATGTTTGTCAATGAAATCAAACTGTTGTGGGGTATTTTTGTCTGTGTAGTCACTGCTTTAAATAGCACATGAAATTCATTTAAAAAAATCAGTAACGCTACTAAATATCAAGACTTTATTAACAGCTAAATTGCATCCATTGCTGGGGACTGGGTGGCTCCAGGCTTTCATGCCTGTTATGGTTGTCAACACTTCATGCTGTGGTCACTTAGTAAGAGAGAGGGCCCCCCTTCCCTGCTTAGCTACATTAAAAACAAAACAGCAACAAAATCCCAACATTGGGACAGTAGTAAAGGGACAAGAGGAAAATACACTAATTTGAATGCAACAGTTGCAGCTATTTATTTACATCTTCTCCCATAGAGTAGGACTTCATATCCACTAAAACTGAACCTGCTTTCATTGACTGTAATCCCCATTACTGTAATCCCTCCATGTCTCTTTGCAGAATGGCTCTGTCCTCCTATGTGCTTGCTAGCTCTCAAACCTGGGTTTTTCTGTAAATCTGCTCAGGGCCGGATTTACACTTGATAAAGGAAGACATGAAGCAGCCATGCAGGACAGAGAGAGGAGCTTCCACTTTTGTTTTGTTTCTTTATTTGCTTAAACCCTCTGGAAACCCCAAAGGATCCTTAGTAGGAGCTACACAACAAAACCCATCACTGCTTGAAGGGTGGCACGGCTAGCTATGTGGAGGTGCTCCATGGGAGCACAGTTCGTTGGGAACTATTAGTTTATGGGATAACAGTTCCCTGATTCAGAACCAGCCCAGCTCAGTAGTATGGAGTGACCTAAAACCATGAACCTCTGGTGGTCTGTCATGGTATAGGCGGGCAGTACCTACGCTGTCAGTCTCAGCAGGGAGGCCAGCAGCCCTGGTCCCTTCAGAGTAGGTTGGAGGCATACTAGTGGGGAGGGGATGTCTGAATGACTACTCTTTGCACTGTACCTGTTGTGGGGATAAAAAAAAAAAGTCTGACTGTAAGGACTGTCTGTCTGGCATCTTTCACAAGTACTACATTTACTGCTGATAAGGAATGAAGTGTTGCACACAATTTCCAGCATACAACAGTAAGGGAGGAGCTTCTGGAACATGGGAAAGTTGAGCATAGACAAGACAACGGGCAGATCTACATCTTGCCATTTAGGCAGTTGTCTGCAAAAGAGTCCTCATGTTAAAACACTTTTTCTATCCAGTTTATCCAAAAAAGAAGAGAAGTCTTTACAAGGAAACATTGAGCACTAAACTTTAATTATCACTTTTGAAACCTGCTGATGTGCAGCCAGATTCCAATATACTTATTCAAATTGGCTAACACTCCACAAGTAACCTGCTGATTTGTAACTGGCACCTGTCTGTCTTGAAGCAGTGTGGTTCCTGCTGTGTAGCCTAATCCAAAAATCTTTTGATGGTTTTCAGAGTGTTTTGATGGTCAAAAAACCAACAAACACTTTTAAATGGGGCCACTGCTATCCAGCATGAGTAAGGGTATCAGACTCTGGCCCAGAGTGGTTAGGATACAAATATTTGAATTTTGCTAAGAAGCAGTCTGTGAATTGCATATTACAGTATTTAAAATCAGATGTTATACTATCTGAATTGCTGTTTGGAACACAAACATTATGCTCATGTTGAGAAATATGTAAAAAATATCTAAATCTTCAAGCTGCTGTCATGTAGCACCTTTCATAACAACACAGCGTAGTTTAATAACAGTGTGGGAAATCTGGCAATATGTTTGTTTAAAAACTTTAATTAGTGAAGGCCTTTCCCAGAGGCCTACAGTGGCAAAAGGTGTGAATGGTGAAAATGTCCCCCACCCTGCTTGCTCCATAGTAGCTGTATTCCATGCACAGATGGACTGATGAAGTAACTGTGAATGGACAAATGATAACAGACTATTCAGTTATTCCAACATCAGCTCATTAGCAATCTGTCAGTTTTCAATTTGTGTACTGGTGAAAAATGCAGATATCACATGATTGCCATAGATTGAATGCAGCCCTTTAACTGAGACGGGCACAATGAATGAATCAGCACAGTGACTTTACCAGTGAGGATGTCCTCTTGTCCAAAAGGCAGGATGCTCCATGCTTTAGGCTTTCAATAGTCACATTCAAAGTTGACTAAAACTGATGCAGCCTCAGTGAAGTGGTTTAGAACCCGGTTTACTGCTCATTGAAATCAATGGAAAGACTCCTTTAACTGCAATGGTACTGGATCAAGGCCTTGGTAGTTGGTCCACTGTGCTAACTACATGGCTGGTGTAATTCCACTGATTTTGGTGAGACTACTGTAGGGGTGAATCTGGTCCAAATTTTGTATGTACACTTGCCAAAGAATCAGCTGAGTTTATTAATAAATAGATGTTGGGGAATCATTGATAAACAAGGTTTCAGAGTAGCAGCCATGTTAGTCTGTATTCACAAAAAGAAAAGGAGTACTTGTGGCACTTTGCTAGTCTCTAAGGTGTCACAAGTACTCCTTTTTCTTTTATTGATAAACAAGAAATTAGCTAAGTCCATTGACATGAGGTAAGAGATGATCTCATGCAATCCTGGCTTACATTTCATATGATTCAAAAGCTTGATTTAGGCAAATGTGATAAACATGTAAAATGTTTTTCTAAATTTAAAAAAATTGGCTAGCAGCCCATAAATCTGATTTGCTAAATCATTGGTACCTTATTTCTAAATGAAAATATTTGCATTAGACTTTTCTGGTTAAGTCCCGATATTTGTCTTCATAAATTCAATCACCATAAGCTCCTGCTATTTCATTTCTCATGACTGAGATTCATTTCCCTGTCCAAAATAAAATGTGCTCATCTGTCCATAAAAAGCACTTCAAAGTAGGATAATGTCATTGTGTATATATTGATAACCAGATCCTTTTTTGCTGGTAAAAGTGAGAGTTACAGGAGCATTCTGTAGTGAACATATATTATGTGAGCATGGTTCAGTATAAGAAAAACTTCATACTGCTGTGTAGCATTTATGAGCACTGCCAAGCTGAAATATGTAGATATTAAATGTCTGGATGATATTATTATTATTATTATTCATTTTAGAATACCATCATTGAAGCTACACACTTTGAGCATTAAGTAGTAGTGCTGTTATAATGGTGATTTTAATGTGATTGAGACAAGTATAATACCTTTACATAGACGAGAGTGTTATAAACAGTCATCTAATGAGGTTGAAGAGTAACCTCACTCTGTGGTGCCTTTTCTGTCTGTTCAAACCTCTGACACTTAAAGGAATTTTTTTTCTATACTTAATAACATCATGAATATATGTGAAATAAGATCCACTGAAAATACTGGGATTTGTCTGTCAGACCACAATTTGAAAGTGTATTTCTCTTAATCCGATTGATTTTAAAATATTGCTGTAATTTATTGTAATTGATTATATTAAATCACGTTGGAATCTCTTTGCTACTAGATCAAGAAATGAGATAACTCAAAGTAGTCCTCACCATACAACTGTGTTTAAAAATGTTACAGGCATGAAACCTAAGTCTGATTCACCCCTAATAAGATTTTAAACTTCACACTAAATAGTTCTGTCAATCAAGTCACAAAAATCATAGCAACATATTTACTTCAGATAACAACGTGCCCTCTCAATGCAAGGATCTCAACTGCTAGACCACTGTTTTCTAGTGCCAGCTTCATCAAAGTCCAATAAAATATTCTTATTGTAATATGCACCTGTCTGTCGTACTTTTTTGACTACAAGGAACAGCTCCACAAAAATGTATGCACTGAACACGAAGCAGTCTAAAGAATAGTTCTAATACAAAGGCCTGTCTTTCTATAGTGCCCTGTAGCTGAAATAAAACTACACTGGAAAAATGTGTTTTACTAGTAGCAGATTTTCTTGATACACATACATACTTCCTTATGCCAGTGAGAATAGAGAATAACAGTATCTAATGAAACGATGTCATATGCATTAGAAATGTTGTGAAGGTGGTTCTGATTGCAGTTGTCACCAATTAACAGAAAGATGAGGCATCCAAGAAAATAGTGGCTTCTTTATATATATAAAAAAAAAGGTGGTGGGGGAGGGAACCAAAGTCACAACAGTAGTTTGTGACCATTCGTATGTCACATAGAATACAGAAAGCATCTCACATTGTCTTCAGTTTAGAGATTTGCATTGTACACTGCTTGATCCCAGTAAGTCCCTGTTCCTATAATCTTTTGGGAAACTATAAACTGATAGTCAATGAAACTCAACTTCTTTTAAAGGTGAATTACTTTTCCTCCAGCAGTGCAGACTGGGGCACTCAGTGGCTGAAACTCTGCTAGGTATTGTGTTTAAAAAAAGAACAACTCTTTCTCTTCAAATCAGCTCTCAAAAACTTGTAAAAACCTTTTAAACTCTATTTTTAAAGGAAGTTTTTAATTCAGTGGGACTTAAGCAGGTGCCTAAAGGTAAGCACACACTTACCTGCTTTGCTGAATTGGGATGGACTTCTAAATCTCAACCTAGGAGAATTTGCAGTACAAACTTTTGAAAAGCTTCTGTCGTGTGCATACACACACAATCAACATAACTGTAATGAGGTAGGGGTAATTGGGGAGCAGGGGAGAATTGCAGAGAAAGAAAGCCTTTACAATGAATAAAATGGTTAATGAAATCTTGGCACATTGGAAATATAAGGTCGATTACAATTGAATATTGGAACCAACAATACCACACACATTATAAAACTAACTTTTTTCTATTTTCTCTCTATTCTGGACTTTTAATTTATTGCAGTGATTCCACAAAGTAGCAGTGGAATACAACATCTCATGGTGACTGTGCTGTTTGTTTGTTTTTAAAAGTTTTAACTAGGCACATTGGGCATAGATTGCTTCACCCCATAAATTGCACTGATAGCAACATCATGTAATATTAACACACACATGCTTTTTCTGATCTTGCTTGAGATTTCTGCCCTAGCACATTAAACAGTAACAACATTTTACTGCGAAATCACAATCTGTAAAAGGAGGAACAATAGAGGACATTTGTAGGGTTTTTTGTTTTGAACGTTGTCTATGTGCATTGGGCCAATTTAAAACTTTTTGTGTTTTACTGGGTGTTTTGAGTATTTTGAGTGCTAAACAAATAAATAATGGCATGTAGCATGCATGCTGTCTCTCAAAAATACACAGGTAAGTGTGCAGGGGAACCTGTGTTTTTATAGCCATAGTAGTATTCTATTTAAGAATATACACTGGTACTTGAGGCATTTGTTTTTATACAAATATATGCAGAGGTATTTGGTATAATGTTATACACCAGTAGTCCACCTGTAATTAGTATAGTGGTTTTAACCCCAGTTAAGTATATGGCTATTTGGTGCAGAATTGTTATCAAGTAACGATGTGTTACTCAGTATATGAGTGAGACTGGCATCTTTCTAGATGTCCAATGTAATTTCTGTGCAAAGTAATTGTTTGCTATTAGTAACACAAACTTTTTGGCTTTGTTCCTTAAGACCCACATTCCTCACAAGTCTGGATTCTCTCTAATCCTAGCCAGGTTTAGTTCTGTAACAGTATCTTATGAGCCATAGTTTGATGCATTTCCTTGCTGCCATGGCTAATAATAGGAGAAATCCAGTGGTCTATCAGTAGTCAACTCCCATTTGGGCCATATTAACATCTTTATTCATGTTGAGTAGTGCCTTACTTGGTGAGTAGTCCCATTGTGGGGTGTGTTAGGTTGTGTGTGTTTTTTTTATTTATTTTTATTTTATTATTATGACCTTCTTCCTCACATCTTATCTACAAGATTGGGAGGTTTTGGTAATTGAGGTATAGAGGCATATGATTACTTTACTTTGGGATTCTCTCAATGATGAAGTGGTGGTGTTCATTTGGAGGGCTTCCTGCCCATAGGGTTATCTTGTGTAAAACTCTGCTTCACTTTTTTTTTTTTTTTAATGTGACTCACTTCATACAGTTTAAAGCTGTGTAAAGATAGCAGCTTGTCCTGTAGACCTACCTGATTTTTCTGTCTTTAAAATTTGTTTTTGCATATACCCGCTCTATCCTCAGTAGAGATAATGTTGAAGTTGGAGATAATTACAAAAATCTTTAAAGGTTGTATGTGGGAAGGATGTGGGAGCTGCCTGTATTTTATGAATATTATATGTTTATTTGTTTGTTTGTGTTTGATATATAGCTACTAGTGGTTAATTCCAACAGGAGCAGTTAGCGCATAAGTCGGAAAATATTTCAACTTAACACATCAAAACACAACAAACACGGCTGCTTCCTATTCTACAGTACATGAACTATCAACTCAGGAAAGTTGAGGGGTAGTGTTGGTTATCACATTTCCTCATTTTTATTTTAATCTTTTTACAAATCTCTCCTACCCACCACCTGATGAGATACTATTCTGTAACAAAGCTTAGTCCTAAAAAGATCTAAAATGTAAAAGAACATTACAGAATTAAAAGTCAGTCCTAACCACAGCTAAGAGTCCCACTGGTTCAGTGGGTACCTTTATAACCACCGCTATTGACCTGAAGTTACTGTGTCTGGTGTTACTCTGGTAATCATGTTCAAAATAAAGTCTTTTTCAGAACAGCATGGTGTTAGAGACAGCTAAGGTTTTGAGACGAAAATGTCCCAATACCCAGCAACATAAAGACCTAATCCAGGGATTGGCAACCTTTGGCATGCAGCCCACAAGGGTAAGCCCCCGGCCAGGGCCGGGCCAGTTTATTTACCTGCTGCGTCCACAGGTTCAGTTGATCTTGGCTCCCACTCGCCGCGGTTCGCCACTCCAGGCCAATGGAGGCTGTGGGAAGCAGTGCGGGCCGAGGGATGTGCTGGCTGCCACTTCTCGCAACCCCCATTGACTTGGAGCGGCAAACCGCAGCCATTGGGAGCCGCAATCTGCCAAACCTGCAGACGCAGCAGATAAATAAACCGTCCCAGCCCGCCAGGGGGCTTACCCTGGTGGGCCACGTGTCAAAGGTTGCCGATCCCTGAATCTTCGTGGTTTTTTTTTTAAACCACTAAGCAAACCTAGAAAATTCAAGTTGTGTAGTCAGTATAAGAACTATGTTCTTAATCCAACAAGGTGCTTAAGTATGTGTGTAGTTTCAATGAAGTGATCAATGAGATTACTGATGTGCTTAAGTGCTTTGCTGAATAGGGATGGACTGCTGAATTAGGGCCTATGGGTAAAATTTCTAAAAGCACCTAATGACTTAAGAACTCAAGTTCCATTTTCAAAAGTGACTTAAGCACATAATGGAATTTAGGTTACTGACTTTCATTGAAATGTAGGCTCCTAAATACCTAAGTGGCTATTGAAAATGGGACTTTAGGGGCCTACATCAGTTAAGTGCTTGGGCAGTTTTACCCTATATCCTTAGCACATCTTGCATATAGAGACTCAATAATGCTTGATACTATGTCCATCTAGATTCTGAAGAAAGATTCTGCCAAGTTGCTGATAGGTTGAGAATAGAACTGGTCTGTTGGTATGTTTTTTTTATTCATAACAAATTTAAGGTTTTCCTTCTGTTTTTTTTTTCCAAAACAAACTGATATTCTGTTTTCTGAAATCTTGTAGAATTGTAACATTTTATTTTCTAACATATTTAAAAATATTAAGTTCTGAAATAGAATTCCTTTAATGTATTTATTTTGAAAAATTTTAGCATCTGACTAAACTGACAATTCAAAATTGGCAATTGGAAAAGAAATCCCAAACCTAAAACTGGTAAATAACTGAAAATGATAAATGAACTTTTTAATTGAAAAATGGGAAAATTTCAAGAAAATTAAAATGCTTCTGAAAGAAACTTCTAATTTCAGCAAAGGAAAAAATTGATCAAAACCACATTCACTTGTCCCACTTGATTTGTGAGTCTAAGGGCTCAATCACCAAATCAAATGGATGAAAAAAGGAAATAGAACAAGACCTTGTCTATACTAGGAAAGTTCTACTTGTTTAACTAACTCAGTTTTAAGGTGAAATTCTGGCACCGCTGAAGTCAGTGGCAAAACTCTTACTGCAATTGCAATGAAGCCAGAATTTCACCATAAATCACTCTAGTTACACTGGTGCAATTCCCTATGTAAATGCATTTAAACTGGTTTAACTTTCACTTAATTAAGCTAAAATCAACTTGGTAAAATCCAGTACAATTTTTCTTGTATAAACAAAGCCCAAGAGATGTGGTTCTGACAGAAGCTTGTTGGGGAAGGAATGTTTCAGGGAATGTTTTCAGGACAGCAAGTGGGGGAGAGAAACAGAGAAGAAAACTAAAGCAACACTCTCTCTGTTACCTTTTAAAAAAAAAAAAAAAGGCAAAATCCACTCTGTTACTTCCAGGCCATGTCACATTCTCTTATCAGGTAATGGAGCCACAAGGCACAATGCCAAGAAGTCCGAAGTCTGGCAAGTTTCTTAATATTGTTTCAGAGAATACGCAACAGGTCATTTGCACCATATGGTACCCAAGAGTTAATCCAGAAAAAGGATGCTGGATACCTAGGGAGATCAATGTTGAAATGCCATTTAGAAAGAATACATTAACTCAAGAGGCAAAAGTCCATAAAACCAAACAAGCTAGGGAGACCAAGAGGCAGGAAGGGAGATGGAGGAGCAGGGAGACTGGCACGGTTTCTGAAAGATTATCTGAGTTTAGTCTCCAGTTATCCCCCATCTCCACTTACATTTTATAACAAGGTTTTCCATCTCTAGAGTGCAGTGGTGTATCTTCAAGTATCTCGGCAAGAAAGACCAATTGGTGTCTCTCAATTTTATATACATTAGTGTAGGCCAGCGGTTCTCAAACTTTAGCAACCCGAGAACCCCCATTTTTATTTAAACATTTTCATGGACCCCAAGCCCCCCGCTCCACCTCTTCCCTGCCTCTTTCTGCTCCCTCCCGCCAAGTGTGACCCATCCCCGCTTCTCTGCCTCCTGTACACCACTGAGCAGCTCTTCCCCGGCATACAGGAGGTGCTGGGAGGGGAGGAGATGATTAGCAGGGCCAACGGACCCCCTGGAGTACCCTTGTGGACCCCCAGGGGTCCATGGATCCCAGTTTGAGAAACGCTGGTGTAGGCTAGTCTGGATATGTAGCTTGGTGGTCATTCCAGGCACTTAATGTCTGTCTTTATATGTTGAACAAGTTCCACACAGGCAGCTCTGCCTTACTCAGCTCTACTAAGTCTCATTGAGAAACAAGCAGCACGTGTGATTGGAAAATATCATTCTGCATTCAGCTCAGTAAAAGTAAAATAAGGACCTTATTCTGAGTGTTGAGCACTTCCTAGGGCCCCATGGGTCCTGGACTTAGGCTCAGAGTTGCAATGCCTATCTTTAGCCACCCTGCTGCCTGGCAGAATCCTCAGTCATGAGGTGCCTAGAGTCCCTGTGCAATGACTGGGGAGAGTTAGCTGCTGAAGAATGGGATCCACAAAAGCCAGCAAGCTGAGCAGGGAGCTGCCTGCATTAGCCAGAGAAATGCAGAGGAGAGGGGTGTGGCCTGAGTACTGTCCCATCTCAAGGAGGGAGGTGGCTGCTTCCCTTCAGTTGAGGGTTCACAGCTGTGAATCCTCTACTGAAGTTAGGTGCCTAAACCCGCTCAACCCTTTCTTGGAAAAAACAGAAGAGGTGGTGATGCTGCCCCACCCCCCATTTACCCAGTAGCTGGAACACTCAGCTGATATGTGGGAGACCAAGGTTAGAGCCCTCCTATTCTCTGATATGGAGGAGGGGCTTGAGCCTATGTCTCCCATATCCTGGAAGAGTGCCCTAGCCATGGAGTTGTAGGGTATGCTAAATTGGCTCTCTTAGTCTCACCTGTTGGAGCTGTTCCACTTTGGATTAAATAGTCATTGGACCAGACAGATTGAGAATGATTCTATAGCCTATGATTAGGGGACACAGCTGCAAGGTTTCTAATCCTTGTGCGGATGAATTTTGCAAGGTGCCAATTTCCGTCAACTTTCATTGATCTCAATGGGAGTTTAGGGTGCTCTGCAGTTTGCAGAATTGGGATCCTGGTCATAAGCTGCTGTCAATCAGCATAGCTCTCTGGATCTGGCCCAAGGCTTTCCTTTATTTTCAAATGTATTTTACCCATGCACCTGTAAACTTGGGTCACCATCTTTGTACAGATAACATACTTTTATTTGTGGAATTGTTGTAATAAACAAATGACATTCCCTGATCATTCTTCATCTGTTTTCAGGTTTTTATGAATAGATCTTGTCACATCCATTGATTTCCTCCTCCCCCCGCCCTTTATAGGAACTGGATGCTCCAGAAATAGTTGTTATCCACATAGATCCCAGTGTTCTAAATGACAGACAACAACTGGCTGTCACTATAAATATTTGTTAAAGTTTGATAGCGGGCAAAAAAGAGCAGGAGTGTCTTTTATGCACCAAAAGTCTAGAAATAAAATATAGACTTATTTCTTTCTTGACTGAGTTCATAAAGAACATAGGAATTGTCATCCCAGATCAGACCAATGATACTGCGTGTATCCTGTTCCTTATGGTGGCCAGAACAGATGCTTCAGTGTAAGGTATAAAATTCCAAGGGTCAGACTCCCAGCTGGTATTAATTGTCATAGCTACATTGACTTCCTCTGAACATAGCAAGTTGTATTCTGGAGTGACCAGAACAGCACTAACTTCAATATTGTTTTGTATTTTTCTGTATTATTCTTTCCTCCTTTTCTCAAATCATCTTAACACATTTTTGACTACTGCTGCACGTTGAATTGATTTTAGTTGAAGCTGTCCACAGTGATGACTGGTTCTTTTTCCTGAGTGGCTGCAGGTGACTTAGGATTCATCATTGTGTATGAGTAGCTGACGTTGTTCCTCCAAACATGTATTACCTTGCACCCATTCACAAAGAATTTTATTTAACTTTGTGATGCCCAATTGGCTAGCATTTTAATAGACAAATGTTGGAGTAAAGGGTGGTGGCTGTATCCATATACCATGTTTTATACATAGAATTGTTGATTGATTATTATTTGCATATGATGTATCCTATGAGACCCACCACAGAATGGGATCCTGATCTATTTGGCACTATACAAATACAACACAGAAAGATGGTCCTTGCCCAAAAGAGGTCATAATTTAAATTTAAACCTGACTGACTAAATTATTAAAATAGCTGTGCACATAAATTAGTAATTCACTAGTAGTGCACTGTTTGGTCAGCAAAGGCTACGAGACAGTCTATTTGTAGATCTTGAACCTTATGATGCTTTAAAGCAAGTATGAGCTAAGTGCATCTCCTTATTGGCACAGCGTGGCCCCTGTTTGAGAAAAATGCAAAGTGAATTTAAACCAAAAAGGAGACCCATGTAGTCACATACTTTAAAAAAATGAAAACATTAACAACGCCAACATGTAAGATGTCAGGCTCAAGAATTAATGGAATGCATAAAATGGAAGGATGTTTGCAACACTGCTTGATCAGTGCCTGAAAGATAGAAATTATTCTATACTTTTCTCCAGCATGGACACAGATTGCTGGAAGGGGTATGTTCTCCTGAACGAAATGCTGAGGCCGTCTTATCTTCCTCTTCCTTCTCCAGAGCTTCCAAGCCAAGCTCATCTCATTTAGTTTAATGGCTTCCTAGGAAATCTAGACGTTTGAAAGAAACTAAAACAGCTGTATTAATTTTTACTTACACTAGCAATAACAAAACCTGGGTAGTATGCACCTAATTTCTTCATCTATGCAGTGTATAAATAGCCTGGGCCTTTTCTCCTTGCACAGTGCATAGCAGGCTTATACAGGCAAATGGAATCTGCCTCTACATCAGTAGATAGCTCTGTGGCTGTCAGGGCAGACCCTTTCAGGTATTTGGAATTTCAGAGTTGGTTGAAAAAATTGTTTTTTTTATTACCTCAGTTGTCCACCATTCCCAGTTTGCTTACTTGAGTGCTGATGGTAGCATTATTACAAATAAATGGCTCTTTTTAATGCAACTAATGCTGAACAAAGCTGAGAGAATTTAAGGAAGGTTAGGAAGTTCACTTTTGTTCAGATGCTTTTATGAGTATATATAAAATCTCCCTTCCTCTGCCTGCAGCCCTGCCTTCACAAAAGCTGTCCCTGTCCCCCAGATCTCTTCTCTATATCCTTCCATCCATGAACTGCAGTCAATCCCTGCTCTCTCCTGCCACTTTTTTTAGCTCTTCAATATACCTTTTTGCTTCTATGACCCTGCATTAGGCCACACCCAGATCCCTTCTTTTCTTTCCTAAACAGTCTTCAATAGATTCCAGTCTAGTCTCATCCCATCCAACTGGTAAATTGCATCCCATCCTGGGACCTAGCTGTCTTGCTTCTGAGCCCTTGCATAAGTGTAAGATTTATGGGCTCTAGCTCATATATTTGAATTTAAGTGGGTAGGGCTGCAAATTAGATTTTGAGCTCTTTCAAATGGCTTATAAACATCCAGATATGATAAACTTACAAGTGTAATGGATGATTAGAAAGAAGATTGCTTGTTTCAATAATCAGATTTATCTAGCAATATTATTTTTATAAAACCATAATGCTAATTGCCTACAGGCTATTAATTATTAGTCCATTATTTTACTACAGGTCCATTATTACTTGGTAGGTCTATGAGATCATTCTTATATATTTTAGATAAGTACAATATTTTCCCTTTTCCAATCCTTTAGAAGTTCTTTGTTACTTTTTAGGAATAATTATCTGTATTTTAAAGGCCATTTTTCAATCCCGTTAACATACTGTGGCAGGTCACCCAGACTGTGTATGACTCGCATAAGTCAATCTCCAAAAATTATGCTCATTATCAATAGCTCCTTTTCATAAGGTCTTCATTGCTTCATAA
Source organism: Eretmochelys imbricata (assembly GCF_965152235.1). Lineage (NCBI taxonomy): Eukaryota > Metazoa > Chordata > Testudines > Cheloniidae > Eretmochelys > Eretmochelys imbricata. The sequence continues at coordinate 76,181,940 of NC_135579.1, forward strand.
ATAAACTGTTTTTCTTTCTTTTTATTTTTAAAAGGAACTTAATCTTAACCATTTGAGTCAACATTAATGGGCCTTTTTTTTTTTTGCTAGTATTTCTCCTTTTCTTGATATATTTGTAAGACCCCCTTTTATGCCTTTAAATGCTGTTATCTAGCAGTGATTCATTCTGCTTTTTTTGCTGCCTTGTGAGCCTTAATTGATTCTTTATATTCTTGTTTGGTTCTCTCCCCACCCCTTCATTATTTTCAGTACAGCTTTCATCTTTTACTTTCAGATCTTTGAGCAGTCCCCCATGAAGCCACATTGGCTGCATCTTGTTCTTTGCATTCTTCTTTTTCAGAGGAATTGTAATCTGCTGTGCTTTAATTACACTGTCTGTTAGGATTCTCCAGCTGTTTTCCACACTGTTGGATTCCAATACCTCCTCTCATGACACTGCTGACAAGAGGCTGTCTTCCAACAAACTTTACTAATGCAGCTAGGGCTTGATCCTACACCTACTGAAGTCAATGGCAACACTTCCACTCATTTCAATAGGTGTGGGATTGAGCCTTTAGTCCTTACTACTCACACAAATAGTACCATTGATGGTCTGAATGAAGTACTCTCCATTCAAGCCAGTGAGACACCAAGCTTTTAGAGTTCAATAATGGCAAGATCTTTTAAGTGGATTTTAAATTCGATAGTAAGAGGGGAGAAGGGGAGTTTCCATAGAATTCAAATACACTGACATGGATTTCCAACATACAAAACAGAACCTGAACAATAAGGAGCAACATACTAAAGAACTGATGCGTACAGTGCAGTAGTACACTACAGTGGGACTGTCCCCTGCATATCACAGGAAAAATTCTCACCACAAGGCCGTGCACTAGTAGAAGAACTGCTCCAGCCTTGCCCCCTTTTCTGCTCACCCAATATTTCATCCCTGTCTGCTTATTAGCTTGTAGGGAGTGATTGCAGTGCCGGGTTGTATGGCATGTAGGGGTGCACACCGTCTGCACTGTTCCTCCAAATTCTGTCCCTGCTGTGCAGCAAGAGTGCAATGAATGCCCTCCATGCCCAGGCAAGCGGGGACAGGGCTTCCTCCTTCTTGCCTCATTTGTGCAGGAGGATCTGCGAGACTATCACCTGTACTATACCACCTCCATCTTCAATTCTTTCCTCCAGTTTTTGAAATTATCCTGAAGTTCCTGTAATCTCCTCCTTTCAGTTGTGTCCTTTATTCCTGTGTGGAGAACTAGTGAGAATTTTCCTACATTTTTCAGGATATCCTTAGCCCTAATTATCACATTCTTTGACTTAACACCTGGAAGGCAGCATGATGTCCTATTTTCTTTATCTGGGTCACAGATGACTTGAGCCAGGTTCCTCACTATGTAGTCATCAGGCAGGATTGTTTGCTTCTACCTTCTTTCCAGTGACTCCTGTTCATTGCTTATTTTTTGTGCCCTGCTCAGGCTAATTCCTGTCTTTAGTCTGTTCCCATACTGTTGCTTCTCATCTTGTCACAGATAGATAGATTGATTGTTTAATAAAGGTGACTCGGATGGAAGACTCTTACCCCTTCACTCTTGCTTTTCCTAATGGCCACATTCTTCTACTTTCCTTCAGCCTCCTTCACAATTATCCCATATGGTCAGAGCCTCTGTCTCATATCTCTCATTGTGTTCCATCTAATCTGCTTCTCTGAGTACTGGTTCAGCAGCTTTCCAAGACATGCTGCTGTCTTCCCCGTAAAAGGAAATAAAATTGCACTTTATAAATGCATAGCCCTCCTAGGGTTCTCTTAGAAACTGGAACATCACACATGTCCCTCACCTGTAGCCTTCAGGATTCTATACCACAACTGATATATATTTCAGGTAATGTCCATTTCTGATCCTGTTAGCAGAATCCCTTGGCAGTATCTTTCCGTCTGTGAATTCACCCTGAAGGGCTGTGTTTGTGGCTCTCTTCCTGTCCTTTGGTCACAGTGTTTTCTCAGTAGGAGGTATTCTACTTGGTTGGTTCTTCTGCCTCGTTATCAGCAATTAATCACAATCGCCCCCAGCAGCTCACACAGGGAGTCAAAACAAAACACAGGGAATAAACCAGCTCTTGTTTTCAGCCATTGCTCAAAGTTCAGCATCTGAAGTTGCTTCTGTACTGTCACAGAGAAGTCACTCCTTCGAAAGCTCCCATTTACTGGTTTCTATTGACCAAAAGCTTTCCAGTGAAAAAAAGAAGTTTGGTGATAGAAAACCTTGGAAAGAAAGCACACAGCAAAACAGACTGGCAGAGAAATGGGGAAATTCACACCGCACCACATCCTACCTGTGATCAAGGGTAACCTCACCCAGGTCCTGCCCAGAGGCAGGACTTCCCATGAGCCTAGGGCACGAGGAACGCAGCATACAGAGGTCCTAGTGAACAAAATCATAGTGGCTGCAAAAGGACTTCTTTACACAGTATACAATTGGACCCAGATTTTTCAAAGCCATGTGTGCAATTCTACAGGTTCCAAGCTTGTAACAAATTTTCTTTCTACTCTGCTCCCTATATTCCTCTAATACCAGCATTTCCTGACAACTGATGGTGAGAGCCTTCTCTGCAACTCCTGTCTTCTGGGCCTGGATCTCAACCTCTCATTAACTTTCCATCATATTTCAAATCTCATCTTAAAGCTTATCTTTTCTGGTTTCCTCTACTCCTGACTGCATCTCTCCCTTTGCTGTTAATAATCTCTGCAACTGTGTCATTTAACTTTGTAAATAAAGCATTTTGGGATACAGTATAGTGATGAACAGTATGCAAAATAAAGTCAGTACTGTATGTTGTAGTTTTGTAGTATGTTGTGGTTTTGTAACAATACCATTTCACTACTTTTGCTTAAGAAAAGAAAATCAAATATAAAAATGATGTAAAATCTCACCTCTGCCCGCCCCCCACCTCCCCCAAACAAGAATGGGCTCTGAATGGAAGCTGCAGGTCTGCTCTATTGAGACATGCAGCAGGACCTCTTTAGGGGCTCTGTTCTTGGACAAGCATGTCTGGTAAGGCAGAAGTTAAACCACAAATTAATTGGCCATTAAGCTACATTCTGCCTAGATTGCTGAACCCAAATCTGTGTATAAAAATGAAAGAAAAAATATTTAAATTCTAACAAATTCTGGCATGTTAATTACAAGTTCAAATCTGTTTCTAGACATAGGGTATTGTGCTGAACTGTATTTTCCCTTTAGAAGATCTACCCTAATATATTATTGCTTTTTTTTATCGGATACAATAGTTTGCATTAACAAAAAGGGAACTGGAGGCTCTTGGACTATTCTGTGGTGCTGAAACCTCCATTTACCATCTATTTTAAAATGTCCATCTCTTTCAGATACCTAAATTCTTTTTTATAGAACAGTAAGCTTAGGCTCTGAGCCTGGATTTATAGAGTTGTTCTTGGAATTGATTTTGAAAGCCCTGTACAATAAAAACTTGATTACAGAACTGCAACTACTTGTCCTGAAGGAAATGAAATCACTCTCTGTTTTTGTAAAGGTGGTTAACCTGAAGGTGAAAACCACTGCTCGAAATAGTTTGTACATTCACATTTATGTTTGTTGATTCCATATAAAACTGAATAACCAAGCATGCTGAAGGTAAAGCCCTCATTTAATTAACCCTCTTGGTGTAGTACCATGTGATTAAATGTGACTGAGCTGCTCCTTGGGGTTTCTGCTACTGAAAATACTAACAATAATCATTTGTTTTGTTTTTATATTTAAACACATTATTGCATAGCTTGGTGCAGAGATAATTACCAATTTTATCTCCTGTGTTTTTCTAACGTTCATTAATAACAATAAAGGGTTGTAGGTTAAAAACTCATTTAATTGCCTTTATGTTAATGACATTATGAATAGCCTTAGTTACAAGATTCTAATTCTGTCCAGTATTCTGTTTCATAGTAAGGCCCCAGGAGAGCTGCTCATTTTATCAGCATTACTGATTCAGAGTTTTTCCTTGCAGGTGGGTTTTTGTACATAATCAGAATTAATGCACAACACATTTTGCAAGGAACAGAGTAGAAGCACTCTGAATAAGTAATTAACTAGAGTGCCCAAGGAAAAATGCCTGAGAAAATTTCTTAGCATATTCATAAAACATTAAGAACAGTGACAAACACAGTGGAAACAATTTACTGATAATATGCTTTCATGCCATTTTCTAACTCTTTATTCATCTATTTGTTTTAAAAAAAAAAGAGAGCTAGATTTCAGATCTCTCATTAAGGAGCACCTGCCCTTGAAACAGATTACATCCAAGCTACATTGGGCAAGGACTTATTGGAAGATAAATGGACTTCTTTAACGTAAACAGAAAATAGACTTACGTATCCAATATGGACAAATAGCATTCTCTTCCAAGCACCTCCCAGGCCTTGAAAGACCAAACAAAAACGAGGGTGGAGGTACTATTTACTTATGTATGCCATGGTTATTAAAAATAAGAGACAATGGCAAAGATGCTAATGGAGTGCAACATATTGTGCACTGTTATGCCACAATCCCACATTTCCACATGAATTGAGGGTTTTTTTCATCATTTTTAGGTGAGAAAAGTGGTTTAACTTGGATCTCGCCTATAATGTATGTAAAATGTCTTGTCACGAGAAATTTTCCCTGTGGATCAGTGATGGAGCCTTTGTATTCACTGAATACCGGATCCAGTACCCTGCCCATATATTTGGCTGGGAGCTGGGGTTCTCTGCAGTCAGTGAGAGAGCAGGACCCGCCCTACAGGGCTATGCTTCAGTCATTTGTCTGCAATAATTTTCGTGGAGTAGCCTCAATGGCCCATCTGCATGGGAAGGAACTGTAGGATCTGTACTGTGGTGGATCATCTGACCATATGCCCGAATCATCCTGTGCAGCATACCCCCGGGAGCCCCTGCACTACATGTCTTCTATATACTTCTCTCCAAAAAATTTCTGCTCCATGTCTTTTTGTTCAGCAGAACTGCACCAGCCAACGATCTGTGCACCCACAGATGGGGCTGAGGATTTTCCTCTGAATTCTCTCAGAAAGAGAGGGGACCATGTTTCAAAAACACATTATACAGCGTCACAATTTTGCATGGTATGTTCTTGTTTATTTGTTGCATACTTGCCAATCTGAATGCCTGACTTTATTAACATTAATCAGTAATGCAACCACCAAGCGTTAAAGATTCATGAGCTCAAAAATAACCCCCATGAGCCTGTCTCGAAAACTGAGATTTAAAAAATAATAAATCTGAGAAGGTGGTTTGGTTTTTTTAAACCTTTTAGCTCCTGAGCTTTAGGAGGCACACAGGTCAAACTTTCAGGCTTGTCTCCACAACCACAAGGCAAGAAACTTACATTAAGAAAATAAAAAAAAGTTGAAATTCTCATATAGTTGGGGCATTAAGAAAAACATCAAATATTGCAAGACTCATGATAAAGTTGCAAGAGTTTGCAATACTGGATAATGCAAGGTTACTTTGGGGTCAATATTTACACAAAAAGAGAAGGCCAAATTCACCCTGTTTTTACTCCATTTACTTCAGTGGAATTAGCCAAATTCACTTCGGTATAATAGTGCGCTTGAATAACACCTCTAAGGCAAAAACATATTTTTCTTCAACATCAGTCACAACAAACCTCATATTGTTCCACCTCTTTTGTCTCTTCAATGACAAATTTGTTATTTCAAGCCTCTGATGCCCTAAAGCGGAGGTTCCCAAATGAAGACTCGTGTGTAATCTGATTGAACTCACACTCAAAAAGTAAGGCATGTACTTAAAATACCATGCTTGGTGTAGTATTGGACCATAAGACTTGTCATTCACTTGTCAGTTCTGACTCAAAACTAGAGCTGGTTAGGAATTTTTTTTAATCAGAAAATGCCTGTTCATCAAAACTGAAACTTTTTTTGCAGAAACCTGGTGGTGTTGGGCTAAAATTTTGTTGGGAACATTTCTCAGGTCCAGGATGGATTTTCTAGTCATGGGGGAGAGAGCAAGAGCACACCTGAGACCTCCCACATCCCAGGTGAGTGGTGTAACTACAGACTATAGTATCAGTCATTATTTATTCGAAGTGAAGCAGCTTCACCAGGAGACACAAAGAGCTTGATTCTATAATTCCAACGTGCAACAAAAATAAATGTTAAAACCTCAATTTTTCTCAAAAGGGGATTCTTCTTTTCTGGCCAGCCCTACTCAAAACATGGCATGTTCTGCTCCAATGTCACATCATGCTGGAGTAAGGAGCAGCAGCAGCCTGTGCTTTATTGCAAGTTAGAGCAGCCATAAATTAACGGTAACCTACCAGTGATGGATCACTGAGGCCCAGCAAATTGGGCTCCACAACCCTGGTTTTACAATGAACCAGAGTACCTATCTCAAAATCCTGAAGCACCAATACGGGCATGTGTACCATTGATTGCAGCGAAGGTCTTGCTGGTTAATGATCCTACAATATGCATCCAGAGTTCCGTTTAACTTTGCTTTAAAATTATTTTTTTAAATTTTGGCAATCTAACAGTTCTGAATGTGTTTGAAACATGCTGACCAAGAGTGTGTAGTAGCACCAATAGCCAGCAATTTGGCAATCGCTTTTAGGACGTTCAAAGTGTCAGCACTAGAGACACTAATATGATTAAACCATGCAGAAGCAATTAGTTCACGTCTTCCTTCAGTACTACAAACCCAGTCAGTTTTCACCTGTGTGTATTACACAGGGTCTATCTTACTAAAAGTTACCTGAAGTGCATGGGTAGCATTAAAACTTATGATTTTAAGGCCTGATCCTGAGAACAGGTGAGCATCTTTTGCCAACCATTGAATTCAGTGGGAGATGAGAACACACAGCATCTTACAAAAGGTGTTGAATCTGCTCAGAAGGATGAACCCTAGCTTGTGTGTTAAGAAAATCTTCCTGCCAGTATGGACAATAATAAAATTAAACAATTGGTCTTGTAAGGGGATTAGGGCCTTGCATTCAAGGCAACACTAGATAATCAAATGGAAAGTGTTTTGTACATTGTCCCAGATGCTGGTGCATGAACATAGTGTTTGGGTGTACTGTGCAGTGAAAACACTTGTCTTTTCACCTATAAAATTATAAAGACAAATCTGTATGTATAACTCCAAAGAGGTCATAATAAATCCCTTCATGTTTAACTCCTGCTCCCTGAAATATTCACCTACAAGGTTAGGAATAAGAAATGATTGTATCCACAGCGCATGATTTTTTTTCCATGCAGAGAGCAGTGTCAGTTTAATTTAGCTTAAACTGCATTTGGATCTACAGTTGTGAGCAGCTGTTATGGCTATGTATGTTAACAGAGTGCAATTTACTTCCGTAGGAGCATGTCAAAGGACATAAAAACTCAGCGCAAAGAGAAGACAACAAACAACCATGCCTGTTCATAAATTTGCCATACATCTTGATTCCACAAGGGCTCTGTAGTAGAGCTGGGCAGAAATGGTTTTCCCATCACATGAGGATTTTTTGAGACTTCAACAAAATTTTCCACCACAAATTAGGACAAAGTCAAAATTTTCTTGAACAAAAAATTGGGGGTGGGAGGGGGGGATGACATTGAATTGGGCCAATTTAAAGATTTTATTTTGACTTTGAGCTTAGTTGATTTTGTTTTTAAAATTACAAATTTAAATTTTGAAATGAAAAGTAATTTTTACCTGAAAATGGAATTTTTTCACTTAGTGTTTGAAACAGGACATGGTGAAAATTTTGAAACTTTTTTTCAAAATGGGGAATTTATCTAACCCATTCTTTCCAGTGAAGAGTTTGTTTTGATGAATCTGCTTTTTCCAACAAAAAAAGTTTCATTGAAAAATTCCCAGCCACCTCTATTCCATAGTAAATAACTTGTTCTCATGTTTTTGTACACATGGTACATAGATAGCATGGGGCCATATAAACTGTTATTTGAAAATAGATAGGGAAATAAATCTAGCAAGAAAATTGCTGGTTTTGAAGTACATGTTTCACTTGCAAGCCAATTTCTTGCTATGAAACTTTGGCTATGTACACACAATTTTTGAAACATCTTAAAAATCATTATGGAAGGAACATTGATTCTTATGTGGAATATTAGGTATTTTGTATGTTAATTTCAAGTAGAATTTTATTCTGACCTGATATTTATTCATGTTCAACTTGTTTTGTCACAGCAATATTTCTGCATATTTTGATGGCAAAGTGTATAATATGACCTCTCCACAATTCATTAATCTCTGGTTTTTCTGTAAATCTATCCAGCTATGCAATACTCTCAAGGCTTTCAGTTAAGTTTTGCACTGTTTACTGTCACAACTCGCACACCAGCAAAAGTCCCCAGATGCTAAAAGATCAGAAGTGAATTTTGGGGAAATTTTAATCTGCATCAGATATTTGAATCTGGAGCCTCTCCCTCTGAAAGATATGGATTTTTTTATAAAGGGAAAATAGAAGCCATGAAAAATATGCAGCCTCAATGTAGATTCACAGAAAAATAAAATATATTGGTGCAACAATAATTGCAGACCTTGTCTTGGCATATTTTCTAACAAAGTGGTGAGTTCTACAAAGCTTACTCCTGTAGAACTCTCACTCAAATCAATAAGGGCTCTGTGTGATAAGCACCGACAGGATTGGGCCCTATTTTTCCATGCTGTCTAACATGAATTAGTTACATGATCATTTTAGGTGCCTGTTTGGTTTGCTTTTAAAACTCAACATTTTTTTCCCCTTTTCTGCAGATCAGCTAAAGTGTTGTGTTTTTTTTATAGTAAATAAATTACAGAAGAATTGCTTAAGAAATCTTTGCTACCACTTGAAGAAAGGTATTTTCCTTTAAATAATGATTTGTACTAACATAGTGATTGGACCTGTGAAGTCAACATTTCCCTTAAAACTAGGCACATTCCTAACATTTTGCATTTGGTAAATATGCATACCTACCAGTTATAGAGTAACAAACTTCTCTATTTGCAATAGATTGCAAAGAGGAAAAACAAAATAATGTATATTTTTCAACTTCCTTATGCTTTAACCTTTCTTGAGAAAAGACTCATGGGACATAATTGAAGGAAAGTGTTTTTCTTTAGCAGATGGATTGCTTTGCTAAGATAATATTTTAGTTATGCCAATAAAATGAAGGGTACACAGAAAACCATGAAACTGCCAGGAGTTGTTAGTGTATGACTATTACCAAGGCAGAAATGAGGCCAAAGCAATGATAAATGTGCACATCTCACACGCTCCATCAGCTGAAGAATGACCTGGATACTCTTTACATCTGAACACCAAGTGGGCCAACATTTTTCACAGCAGCACTTAATAGTGGACATTAACTTTGCCCTCTCCAAAAGAGCTGACCTGAAGGCTACCCTCTGTGGTTTTCCAAACTGTAATCACTTGTTCAGCCTGTAATTTTATCAAATAGCATGCACCTTTTCCAGCCACTTATTGGCCAATTAAGTCAAGTTCTCACTGAGGGGGTCCAGCTGGCTTCAAGTTATCTTAGATGAATTGATTGAAGACATTCTGCAATCTATGAACCCAGTTTAATGATCTAGGTGATAATACTTGTAATTCTTCTCAGTCAAGGGAATTCGCTGCAGCTGTTGTCTGCAAATCCATGGTCTGATAGAGTGAAGTACCAGAAGAGCATTAATCCGCCCTTAGAGTTTTATAGCGATGACTGCATTGTGAAATGGGAAATTTAAAATTCATACAGTATTGCCAAGTGAAGACAATTTTTTGTTGATGTGTTTTTTTATTTTATTCTATTGTAAATGTTAAAAAGGTTACACTGAAGAATATGTTATTGATAATACTTAAAAATGGTGGCTGGATAGCCATATAAAACAGCCTACTAAAAATATTGCATAAAATGGTTGAGATACAAAATAAGCTTTAACCTAAAGCATGAACATAATAATTTTTGAAATGCAGAGGTGGGATGGGACTCATAGAACTAAAATCACTGGACCAGATTTTGCTCTAGCCACACAGGAGTAAATCCAGAGTAACACCACTGAAGTTGGTGGTGTAAATCTGGAGTAACACCAGTGTAAATGAGAGCAGAATCAGTCTCATTATTTTTTACATGAAGTATATTACAAGGAGGACCTAAATCAATACTAAGGATCAGATTCTGCTCTCAGCTACAAGGCTGTAAACCTGGAGTAACTCCATATTTACCCCAGTATAAATGAGAGTAGAATATGTCCCTACATTTGAGCTCCTACCCCTCCCTGGACTTACCACTAGTGAAATAACAATAAAGAAGTGTCTTACTTTGACACAGGCCTTTAGAGTATCTCTAAAACCTGTGCTAATCTGCAGGATGACATATGAAAAAGGAAGTAAGCATGTTTGCTTGCTTTAGTTGTGTATGTACGTTTCCTAAACCAATGGAATGTTAATCCCTTCCCTATGAAACAAATAATGTAACTAACACTAGGGAATATTTTTCATGCTGAAAATTCAAAATACTTAGAAATGAAATATCCCACAGTGCATGTGCGAAGTTTCTGTTTATAAAATGGAATGACTGGGTTTTGATTTTCCTGTAGAAGTGGCAGCTGCAATATTAATTTATGCTGTGCAGAAAAGACATCCATTCCATTTCTCACTCGAATGGACTTCCTTTTTTCTGAGTGGTGTGATTGAACCTAGCTTTTGGGGATGTATGGCTTGCTGAGAGATTCTGCTGCTTTTGATGAGATTTTAAATTTTTACTGTAGGATACAGGGAAATTTTTTTTTTTAAAGGGTACACTTTCAAAGTGTGACATGGGGTTTCAAGGCCTCCTTCATTTCCACCCATTACTCAGGAGTGCTGAATAGAGCCCCAAATCATATGGATGTTGATGTGGCTATAACACTGTGCTGCTTTGACAAGGATTTAATTATTTAGGTCCTGAGTCTGTCATTTTTATTTACATTGAATAGCAGCTTGAATGGCACTTGTGGCTGCTGTTCTGGTTGGACACAAGATAATGATGCACATAGTTATTCATAAGTGCTACCTATTGAAAACATAACCCTGGGCACATTTGCAAATTGCTGGCCTGATACTGCACTCCTGGCACACCCCAAATTTCCAGTGTCTTCTGATGACCCCTCTGATCCAGTGGTTTGAAAATCTCTATCAATCTGTTTCTTCACTTCCGCAGGTGGGTATTGTAGTTGTAAGAATGCTTGATAGAGATCTTGTAGGTGTTTGTCTGTGTCTGAGGGGTTGGAGCAAATGCGGTTGTATCGCAAAGCTTAGCTGTAGACAATGGATCATGTGGTGTGGTCAGGGTGAAAGCTGGAGGCAAGTAGGTAGGAATAGCGGTCAGTAGGCTTCCGGTATAGGGTGGCCCAACTTGTGAAGAAACAGATTGATAGAGCCAGAAGAGTTCCCAGAAGTCACCTACTACAGGACAGGCCTAACAAAGAAAATAACAGAACGCCACTAGCCGTCACTTTCAGCCCCCAACTAAAACCCCTCCAACGCATTATTAAGGGTCTACAACCTATCCTGAAGGATGACCCAACACTCTCACAAATCTTGGGAGACAGGCCAGTCCTTGCCTACAGACAGCCCCCCAACCTGAAGCAAATACTCACCAGCAACCACATACCACACAACAGAACCACTAACCCAGGAACCTATCCTTGCAACAAAGCCTGTTACCAACTGTGCCCACATCTATTCAGGGAATACCATCACAGGGCCTAATAACATCAGCCACACTATCAGAGGCTCGTTCACCTGCACATCCACCGATGTGATATATGCCATCATGTGCCAGCAATGCCCCTCTGCCATGTACATTGGGCAAACTGGACAGTCTCTATGTAAAAGAATAAATGGACACAAATCAGATGTTGAGAATTATAACATTCTTAAACCAGTCGGAGAACACTTCAATCTCTCTGGTCATGCGATTACAGACATGAAAGTTGCGATATTACAACAAAAAAACTTCAAAACCAGACTCCAGCGAGAGACTGTTGAATTGGAATTCATTTGCAAATTGGATACAATTAACTTAGGCTTGAATAGAGACTGGGAGTGGCTAAGTCATTATGCAAGGTAACCTATTTCCCCTTGTTTTTTCCTACCTTCCCCACCCCCCAATGGTCTTGTTAAACCCTGTATTTGTGCTGGAAATGGCCCACCTTGATTATCATACACATTGTAAGGAGAGTGATCACTTTAGATAAGCTATTACCAGCAGGAGAGTGGGGTGGGGGAGGTATTTTTTCATGCTTTGTGTGTATAAAAAGATCTTCTACACTTTCCACAGTATGCATCCGATGAAGTGAGCTGTAGCTCACGAAAGCTTATGCTCAAATCAATTGGTTAGTCTCTAAGGTGCCACAAGTACTCCTTTTCTTTTTTTGCGAATACAGACTAACACGGCTGTTACTCTGAAATTGACTTCAGTGGAGCACTTCTTACCAGGGCATAAACAGGAGAAGAATCAGGTCCAATATATTGATGGATGTAGAAGGTAGTACTGTAACTCCACATCACTTTAAATACATGCTCTTGATTATGGAAAATATCTTTCTGATTGGAATGTAAATTTAAGAAATCGTTGGTACAGAAAATTAGGGAAGCAGAATTACAGTTTTTACTTTATTCATTTCTGGTATCATCACATCTTCAGACATCTGTACGTATAATTATAAACTGCCTCTACAAAGGCATTCATGGTACCCACGCACCTATATAATGGCGTATATATTATGCCGTTAATGCTTTTGTGTTTGTATATGTATTTTCCTCATGTTTACGTAAGCCATTTTATTGTGCTTTAATCTTTAGCAGTGCTACATTTTGCTTGTAGTAATGTTTTGTAAGAAAAAAATAACTTCTGATTATGAAATCTAACATAACTCAAGTTCTTTTCAGTAATTTCCAAAAAGTATTGTTAGATCATAAAAAGTAGAATAGAAAGTATGAATAATATTTAAATAAATAATTTGAGCCATCAGCATTGAAAACAAGTGTAACCCTATATTTACATGAAAGGTCACTTGTGATTTTAACTCTTGTGTAAACCAATTTATATATGAACTGCACATTTATTATTCATACACATATGCCTTATAACATATTGTGTGCACTTTTGCACATTAGAAGCAGGACAGCCTAATTGCATCTGGACATTCTGAAAGAACATATGAATAGTGGGACAGGAACTTCTCTACTCTACTCTGTTACACCACCTTAAAACTGGTGCGTGTAACTGCATTGATGTCAACTGCATTGGCATAAATCTGCATTGATTTTTCATTTATGTGGGGGTATAAATCTGGTGTGACAAGGTGGAGAATGAGGCCCATGTAGTTTAAAGAGTTGAAGGTTCTGCTCATGTCATTCAGCAGACATACAATAAGGCCTTTGGATTGCAATTCTGATCTCTGTCATAAAGGTATTAATGGTCTACATTTGTTTGCCTACATGTTACCTTCTGGAGAAGGGTTTTTGGAGGGCAGGTGAGGATTTCCATGATATGGAGCTACTTAGTGGAACATGAAATACAACCTGAACCTTTAGATGGAGTCCCTGTGGGGTTAGGGTGGGGATGATGTGCACAACACACTAACCCCCTTCCTGCCCTTATGATGGATTCTCAGTTCCTTGGAAAGCTCACTATAGATACGAGTACAGGCAGATGATGCTCCAGAGATGGTTGACCGTGAATCATTCTTGATGTAAAAAGGGCAAAATCCACCAACACAACCTCCATGACTGTCTCACTCCTACCTTGTGCTCCTCCCCTCTGCTGCTTGTGTACACCTGTTGCTTCTCATCTGATACTTAGTCTGTAAGCTCTTTGAGGCAGAGAATCTTTTTGTTATGTGTGCACAGTGCCTCGCACAATGGGGCCCTGATCTTCGAATGAGCCATTTAGGTGCTACCGCACCACAAAAAATAAATAATAGAAAGGACAATACATCCCTCAGTAAGGACCTCAGAATTTGGCCCACACTGAATATACCCATTTTTTGAATAGGAATCTCACTGGCCTGTTAGTTTTCACAATACAAACTGAACTCTATCCAGGATGCAAGGCAATATTTAGCGAGGGGTTCCTGATGAACCCTCATATAAACCATGATGTTGAAGTTTAAGCTGTTGGTATATGACACCAAGCTCTGTGTCATGGACCCAGTTACACTGGAATAACTCCATTCAGGTTAATGGCGCTCCAATGAGCTCTGAAGCTAGCCTTAGAAGCCCAAGAGAGTAACACGGCCTTATGTCTATTTTTAATGCCTTTAATTTCTTTGTGATAAAAGTGCCCACAAAGTAATGGAGACAGAACATAAACTTTACATCACCTACTATGTTTCTTAATTTTCTGTGCTTACATTTCCCATGTAGGATACTGTCTGTCAGGCTCTGTCCCTTGACATATCTTGCAGGGATGGCATGGAAGCCAGAGAAGGAAGCATCAAGTTGTAATCATTTAGGAATGCATGTGAAATGCTTCTCAACCAAACAAGAGCAGGATTCAGCCAATGCATGTGGATCCTAGGAACACTCTTGGGCAATTGGGATACAAGAACTGGAAAAGGACTCCCTGCATCAGCTCTGGAATGAAAAAGGTAAATGTTGCAAAACACTGGTGTAGCAGGGTGCTGGTGCAAAAGCACCTAATTAGCCCATGCCCAGTCAGCTCCAATCAGGGGAAACCAATTAGGGCTGATGGAAAAGGTCTGATGCTGGCCTGAAGATCGGCAACACCTGCTGGCCTGACAAGCCAAGGGATAGAAAGGCTGGGAGGGAGCCAGAAGGCAGGAGGGAGCCAGGGAGAAGTCAGTCAGTGAACTGAAGGCCTCCAAGCTCAAGGCTGACTCTGCCTGTAAAAGAGGTTGAATAATCCTATAAAGCTTGTAAATAGATAAACACTGGTGGTGGGAATAACTGTAGGTAAATAAAGATATGGGTGTTGCACAACCCTGAAGCCTCTCTGAGCCTTATTGGGGACAGCAAGTGGTCTCTAGGAAGAGGGGTGGGTCGTGGACCCTGTTACATGTGGGCGCTTGTCTGGGATCCTTTGCCAGAGACACAGTTTGGCGACCCGGAGATAGGGGATATTCTGCAGTGGCTCACAGAGCAACATGGGGAGATGCAGAAGACACTGCAGACCTTTCAGAAGTCCCACCAGCTAGAGTGGCAAGCTTTACTGGCTTGGCAGGCTGAGCAACAACAGACCTTGCAGGACTTTATCAAGGAACAGGCAACGGTGCAGCAGCAGCTCCTGCAGAAACTCGTGAGTCCTGCGGGGAGAGATGGCACCAGGGCCTCAACCTCTGTGAGATGGCACCCAGCACCTGGGCCTCAGCCTCTATGAGATGGCCCTGATGGACCCCGAAGCCTTTTTGGGTACATTTGAGTGGGTGGCCCTGGGCGCGGGATGGGCCAGGACAACCTGGACCCTGCAGTTAGCCCCATATCTTGCTGGGGAGGCGCAGGCGGCATATATGGCCCCCAGGCTAAGGACTATGATACAGTAAAGGCAGCCATCTTGGACCACCTCGGGCTTTCAACAGAGAAATACAGGCAAAAGTTTCGGGCAGCCCAGGGGGTGTGTGGCCCCGGGCCTTTGCCTAGAAATTGACGGACTGGGCGATGCGGTGGTTGAGGCCAGACGCCCAAACCATGGGGCAGATCATGGATCAGGCGATCCTCGAACAATTTGTGCAGTGCCTCCCAGATAGCGTGCGGATCTGGGTGTGGCGACATCAGTTGGCCATTGTCAAAGTTGCTGTCAAAAGGATGGAGGAATATGCAGGGTAGACTTCCCTCCGAGGGAGCATCAGACCTGGCAAGAAACCCTGTGAGCACCCCGTTGGGAAGCCAGTAGATAAGCGACAGGAGGAGCACAAGGGAACCCCTAGCCTCCCAGGGCAGCTTCTGTGCTGGCGCTGTGGACATCCAGGGCATAAGAGCCGTGAGTGCCCAGTGATGGACTGTGGGGTTGCTGAATTCTGTGGTTGGACCAAGCCTGGGGGGTGGAAGAAGAGGTGTGGAATAGTCACTATCCCTGTGCACGTGGGGAGAAATCCACTAGACCCCTCTGGGGCTACGGCCTCAGCCCACTCCCTCATACAGCAGCGCTTGGTGAAGCCACATTAGCTCATCCCTGGAGAAAGGATGCTGGTGGAATGCATCCACGGGGATGGGGAGCATTGTCCCGTGGCCCAGGTACCCCTGGAAGTGCAGGAAAGGTTTGCCTGGAAGCGGGTAGGAGTGATAGAGGGGTTGCCCTACCCCGTGATCCTGGGGTTGGATTGAAACCCTGCCCCAAAAGGGAAAGAAGGCATGGGGAGGGGACCAACAGAGAAAGCAAGAGAGAAGGACCTGAAGGGAGGGGGCCAGTCCCCTATGGGGGGTGGACCCTGAAAAAGGGGGGTCCCCACAGCCTCAAGGAGAGAGAGATACAAACCCTAGACAACACAGCCAGCCTAGGGACCGTACGGGAGGGACCAAGGAAGGAACAAATGTCCCAGGATGGGACCACCCAGGGGAGAGAATCCCTATGATAGAGGCAGAAAAGCTAAAGAAAGACCAGAGGCTAGAAACCCAAAAGGGGGTGGCCCAAACTCCAGGAGGCAGAGGGCCCGAGACAGAGGGCAGATTTATGGCAGTTGGCTCTGATCTGTCTCCCCAGCCAGAAAAGGAAAGAGAGTGTCCGGGGCAACCTGCCCAAGGTTGCAACTGGTGTGACGACCTCTGGGCGGAGGTGGACTTATGGGGTGGCCTATCCCCTACCCAATGCACTTTTTGTGGGTAGGGCATGCCAGAACCCCACCGGGTTGAGCCCAGGAACCACCCCACTGGGCAAGGAGGCCACCCCCAGAGTAAACCCCAGGCCAAGGAAGAGCAGGCCCAGCATTGGCTTACGCGGGGAGGTATGTAGCAGGGTGCTCGTGCAAAAGCATCTAATCAGCTCCCTGCCCAGGGGAAACCAATTGGGGCTGATGGAAAAGCCCTGATGCTGGCCTGAGGATCGGCAACACCTGCTGGCCTGACAAGCCAAAGGATATAAAAGCTGGGAGCAGCCAGGGAGGGAACTGGAGGCCTCTTATCTGAAGGCTGACTCTGCCTGTAGAAGAGGTTGAATAATCCTATAAAGCTTGTAAATAGATAGACACTGGTGGTGGGATAACTGTAGATAAATAAAGACATGGGTGTTGCACAACCCTGAAGCCTCTCTGAGCCTTATTGGGGGCAGAAAGCAGGCCCCAAGAAGAGGGGCGGGTCGTGGACTCTGTTACAACTGGTTATACTCATGGAATGGTAAATCCATGTAAAGCCCAAACAATTCATAGTGTCAGTCTAGTGGTAGGGTTCCATTAAGGTCATGGGATAGAGTTGAATGTAACAGGGTTAACCTCATTCTTATTTTTGGTTTCTCCATTAGAAATAACTCAAATTTATTTCACCAGCAATGAATATTAAAGTTGTTAAAGCAGTGGCATTTGAAAGACATCTTTAGATTGGGGAATATATGGAAGCAGATCAGCGCTAGCTATGGACACAAGTACGTTGGTTTTACAATGCATAGGAAAGATTCAGCTTTCAGTAGGGTCAGGGGAGTTTCGTTGTTAGCATGATGGAGATTAATATGGAAACCCAAAGCATTCTTCAAAAATTAGAGTAAATTTGGTTGGGATGAGGATGCTCAAAAGGGTTATTTTATAACAACATCTTACTTGCTGAAGAGCTTATGAAGATGAAATCCAAAGATATGCCACGTATAGGACTCCAACCACTGCAGAGCCATGGAGACAATGGGAGAAGAGCAGCACTCTCCTGGAAATCTAAAACTATTACAGAAAAATACAAAATGATATAATTCTGTTCTCAGTTACACCAGTGTCAATCTAGAATAGCTCCAGTTATGTCAGTGGAGTTACTTTTGGTTTACACAAGAGTAACTGAGAGCAGAATCTGACCTGTAGTGATTTACATGTAGCATTGAGCATGTAATCTGTATAATAAGATTCCAGGATTGTCACCCTGTGCGTTCCTCTGAATCCTCAAATGTCTGAGTCAGTGTGAAGCAACAGAAAGTGCTACAAGCATGATTAAGAGCTTTTTTTATCATCCAGTTCAATCATCATTGGGATTCACAGTCTGTTACTGTCCAAAGTTTGTTCTCAGCCATTTTCTGCTTGTTTATGCTTGCAAATTACACCTGTATGACATCATGAGTTTTCACCTAGTATAGGTATAAGGCGGGAAAGTATGCTGCTGGGGGAGGAGGACCTGTATTCCTATTTGGTACTAAAGTCCAATCATTTGGGAGTGAGGCATGTCAACAGATAAAAGCGATCATGCGATTGTAGTGCCTCTCCAACCTACTAGTAATGTGTTTGAGGCCTCCAGAAAGAGTGGCCTTGAGACTAATAGGGAATATGCAATTAACATTTAATGAATTGTGATCACCTTTTGGAGGTAGCTAAGTGTGTGACAGATTATTACTGGGGAAAATCAGGCTTGTCTGGGCGAATGAGTGTGACTACTTACATTTGTAAGTCTAATCAGAATGAGTAAGGGTTGCAGAATGTGTGTGTGTTCATTCCTGCCCCCTGCTGCTGATTGGAGAAAAGGCAAAAAGAGGTTGAAGGGAAGCCAGCCCTCAAGTCTGTTTACTTTGCTCTTCTGGCAGAATGGTTGTGCTGGGTACTTGGAAAGCCATGTTGTTACTATGTAGTAAATTTAAGTTTTTGGAACGCTTACTTAGCTCTCATTGTACCTCAGTGGGAGGTGTGCAGTCACACTGAGGGAAGGAATGGCCCCTCCATAGTTCTGTTGGCTCAGACTTTACAATCTATACCGAGGTATAACTGCAATAGCAAGTTTAGGCTCATGAAAGGAATTGGACTGACACCACTAGAGACAGAAATCCTTTTTTACCCATTAGGCAATTATAGCACTACCTGCTCTATGGCCTACCCAAGCCATCGCTCTTCAGACCCCAGCACATGTAGAAAGCTGCCATTCACCCTCTTGCACACACAAAAACATGTGACAATGTTACTCCCATCCACAAACATCTCTGCTGATTCAGCTTTCATTTAAGGGGCCAGTTCGAACTTGCTGGACCTGAACTCAGTTCACCAAGCTGACCCAGGAAGTTGTAAGTTGCACCACCTTGTTAGCCTGGCCTCTTGTGCCCAAATAAGAATTTAGGTGGGAAGAGAGTAGATGGTATTGCTGTTGCCTGCCCTCCTTCCCCTTTTCCACTAGGGGGAACTACTGAAAAATTATGGCCAGGTCTCGCTAGTGGTGGTAGAGGCTGTTAAAATTATATACAGAATCAGTGCAAGCACCAAGGTAGTACAGCAGAGGGAAGATTGGGATCGTTTTCTGAACCTGGTACAGATCTAGGCATGAATCTGGCTCTCTTTGTAAACCCTCCCTCTACCTACCTACTCAAGCCCATTTCAGACACTCCCTGCTCCCCACCCATCCTCTACCACAGGCATCCTCTTTGTTCTTCCACTCTCCGACCACTGCCAATGTGAAATCCTCCTTCTCTACAATTCTAGCCTTCCCATCGCCTTCCATCTCTTTCCAATGTCACTAGAAAACACTGCTTCTCTCCCGTAACTCTGTGTGTCTCCCTGTCGGTGCTGTGATTACTTCTCTTTGTCATTGAATGAGTGACTCTGGAAAGCATTTTTGGAGTACAACTTTCATGGAATGTGTGATATTATCATACCATAGCCTGGAGAAACCATCTGTAAGAGTGTCATAGTGCGTCTGTGGGTCACAACTGAGAATACCAAATTCTGGACAAACTGCTGAGAAATAAGGCAGACACACTCCAAACTGGGGGTTATTCTTCCATAAGATATAGTAAACCAGCAACAAAGGTAAACTTCTGCCTCACCACACTGGCTAACAAGAAGTCAGAAAAGCAGTCTCCTTAGGCATTCCAGTCCTTGTATCACCACCAAAAACACGAGACTTAATGATGAGTGGTTATTTAAAACCAATTTCATCAAACAAAAGGGTTCTTCTGATGCCAAAGGACCAACCACACACCCACGTCACCAGGGCCATCCCTAGGAGGGTGCAGGGCTGGGGACATAGGTGCCAAGTTTCTGATCTGCCAGGGGGGTACTCCCCGCACTAGCTCCACCCGGGCCCTGCCCCCACTCCACTTTTTCCCCTAAGGCCCACCCTCACCCCACCTCTTTCCTGCCCAGTTCAACCCCCTCCCCTGTGTGCGCTGGGCCCTCTCTTCTCTCCACCCTAGCGCCTCCTGATGTTGCAAAACAGCTGATCCGCAGCAGGCCGTAGGCACTGACAGGGAGGGGGAGGCCCTAATTGGCAGGGCCTGCCAGTGGGCAGGAAGAACTGGGGAGCTGCTGGTGGCTGCTCTAACCCCAGAGCACTGCCCCCGCGCCAAAGTGCGGGACCCAGGGCGGTCACCCCAATTCACTGTACCTTAGGGATGGCTCTGCAGGTCGCTATGTAACTCAGATATTATCCAATAATCATGCTGTTGCCAATACTTTAGTATCTAAAATATAAAGTTTATTTATAAAAGAAAGAAAGGTGAGTTAAAATTGGTTAAAGGAATCAAATACATACAATAATTGCAAAGTTCTTGGATCAGGCTTGTAGCAGGGATGGAATAAACTGCTGGCTTGTTAAGTCTCTGGTTGCTTCCAAATCATTGGAACGTCCTCAGTCCCTTGATTAGAATGCTCCCATTAGTATAAGTTCATAGTCCAGAGGTTTGAGCAGGAAAGAGGCCCCCTCTCCCCCCCAAAAGGGAGATGTTTCCAAGGCCTTTTGTAGCTTCTACCAAATGAAGAGAAACCCATCGTCCTCACTGTGTGGAAAATTACAGGTAAGAAGATGGTGCTTGGAGTCACATGGGCAAGTCACATGTCCATGTATGATTATGCTTAGTCACAGCAGAAGCTATTGCCTATACTCCAGATGGAACGTTCACAGGAGAGTCCAATAACTCTAGATAGGCGTCTCCCATGGTCCACTGGGAAGTAAGTGTTCCTTGATGAGCCATTTAACTTGAATAGTCCCTTCAAGATGTGCAGGCTAAATACCTTGTGGGCTTTACCACAGGAGCAAACATATTTGAAATACAGGTATAGAGACAATACGCATAACTTCAAATACAAAAATGATACATGCATACAAATAGCATAATCATATTCAGCAAATCATACCCTTTGCATAGACACCTTACTTGACATACTTTGTACGAGATTTGTTGCAATTATATGTAGTGGTAGCAACAATGATCTACATGGTCATATTTTAATTAGATAACATCACAAAGGGTGAGAGAGTACTTAAGGCGCCATGCCCATTCAGTCCTTCACCTCTCTGTTGAAACTGCTGACAAGTGTGCCAATTAGCATCAGTTGTGGTGGTATTCCTGTCCACTAAGAATGGAAAGACCACCACCTAATTTCACATAGCCCCCTTGTATGGCTGTCAAGATGGAAACCATTTTTGCCACTACTGATCTAGGCCAGTTTTGAATATTGATTTAAGAAGTGAAAGGCATAACATCATATTATCAATCTTCTAAACCATGCAGCTGCTTTATAACAAGAGAGTATATTGTTATAGCTCAGAATCTCCAGTTCTAGAATTATCTATTATTTGTGAAATGCTCAGTAAAGGTACATTGCTTCATCAGAGTGTGTGACATTACACTGTAAACTACAAGGCTGTAAAACCATGTATTTATGACGCTCACTAGATCAGGTTTGCATCCATCCATCTATCTGTCCAAGAACACATGAAGGCTGATCAGTCTTGTGACTTTATCTTCATGAATGAAGGGAAGAGGGATAACTCATAAAAAGAGTAGAGATAAAAAGTCACAAAAGATCAGCCATCATTTGTGTGCATATGGGTTGTGTAGTGTGTGCGTGTGAAAATTCCTACACCCACACACTACACATTCAGTGTGTGCATGTATGTGTGACTAGTGTGTGTACATGTGTATATATATATACTCCTACACAGCCATAGAAAAACACATATATATGTGTGCACACAGTCATTAGAAGTGTGTATATACATATATGTATAGCGTGTATAGGGCGGTGTGTATACTTATATAGTACAAAGAATTGAAAGTGTTGCAATTGTCAGTGTAAAATGTGAGAATATATATGAAGCTTTAGTACTATGTATGCTGTCATGTCATCAGTCAAATAAGTTGTGTATTAAACAAGAAAAAAGAACACCTGGAAATGTGTGTATAATATGTACGAGCAATATATTCATTCATATACAGAAACACATACTTACAAATGAATGTGTCTATTTGTGTATGTACACACACAAACAGATATGGATGTTTATATATGTCTGAGAGGCTTCTCAAAAATAATAATGAAACATGAAACAAATGTATGTTTATATTAAGTTAAATTTCTGGCATAAAGATGATTATATGACTGCATTAATAGGGACACTATGGCTCCAGTTTCACTTAACATCTGAGTTGTTCACATTAAAACATGCCTTTGGCCTGACAAGGCATTATTAACTTGCATTTAATAAAAATAAAATATTACTTTAAAAAAATTGAAAGCTGACAAATTTGATTTAAATGGATACTGAACTTCAGGCAAATGTGTTGTTTGAACTCTGCCTGCTGCACTGTAGCTGACAGGAAGCATTAAAATAATACTGAATGGTCAATATGTGATTAAATATCACATGTCAAGCTTAGCAAGAATGTTTCTTCCAAAGAAAATTATATTGCTAAAAATAAGTGACAAATTCTAAGCAGCCCCTTCAAATCCATAAAGACATGTGAAAGAAGGGAAGCATACTTGTAATAAAACAGGATCTCTGCAGGAGAGAGAGGATATAGTATCTCCTGTACAGTGGCATATATGGCATCTACAGGTAATCAGATAAAAATGATTACACATATTGTAAACAATAAATTTCCTTTGCATTTGCCATAAGAACATAAAGAGAGGAGACAAGCTACATTTTTACACCATGTTTTCATCTGAAAGCTTTTGCTGTCATGCTGTTCTGTCTAAAGGATATAGAACATTTCTTGCTGAGCAAAGCTTGAGCTGCACTTGCAACAGAAAACTTGCATTTAAATCCAGATTTAAACTGGCTACCTGCCTCCTAACCAGGCATAGTAATCATTAATAAGAATAAATAATCCCTGACATTAAAAACCTAGGGATGTGTGTTCATAACAGTGGAAGTCTGTGGCTCTGTCCCTGATTCAGGAATACACTTAAGCATGAGCTGAAAGTTAAGCC
>NC_135579.1:76215253-76277753 GCF_965152235.1 Eretmochelys imbricata
AGTGTTTTTTCTGCGCTCGTCTTTCCTGCTTTGCTGAAGAAGGACAAAGGCAGAATATTCCAGCGTAGGTTTAATCTGTGAACTGTTAATATCAAGCCAGGAGCCAAGATTTCCCTCCCCACCCCATCTTGTTACAGAATGGGATCCCTTAGTTATGGGCTCGCCCATTCCAATTCACATCTCCTGTTATTGCCAAGTGGGCCTCCCTCCGGGAGAAACCACGCATATCAATAATGTAGGAAAGGAAAATGCTTGTAAAACTTGGGGTTTGGGCTTCCTGGTTGAGCGGTCTCTGAGGCGTGTGTCTGTGTCCCCAGCGGGTTGAAGCGGCGGGTTTCTAACACAGGAGAGAACAGCCAGGTTCCGCTTGTCAGTGTGGGCCGTGGGAGCCCGCAGTCCCTTGGGGAGAGGCCCTGGCTCGCTGGGGCTGGACTAACGTGTGCGACCCCTCTGGCCTCCTGCCGGAGCGTGATCATTTCCCCAGCTCTCTGTCGCGCGTGGAAGGCGTCTGCGGGAACGGCCAAAGTCTGCGGCCAAAGTCTGCGGGAACGGCCCCACCTCCCTCCAGGGGCTAAGGGAGGCTCTAGGAGGACACAGGCGGGGAGCAGCTCTCTGTGCGCCCCGGAGCACTGGCCAGCGGGCTTCCTCTGCCAAGAGCCTCGCTTGTTCCCCACGTGGATCTGCACTTGTGGCTACAAAGCCCGGGCAGGGGAAAGTAGTGTGTGAAGAGTCGCTGAAAAGTCCAGGTCGGTGGGAGGAGTTGGGGAACTTTCTCCCGCCCCGGGAGCCGCCTGGGCCCGTGCCCCTGGGGAAGGCGGGCTCGTCTCTAAAGCGCTCCCTGTCTCCTGCTGGCCGCGGGCAGCCGAGAAGGCAGCAGATCTGAGCCTCCCACACACCGCAGCTACAGCGGGCAGGGATCGATAGGGTGCAAACCGCTAATCCGCTGTCCCCGCATCGACCGTCCGCTCGATACCATGATACCCTAACTGGTAGCGTTCAATGTGTTCCCCTTCCTGCTCCCGATTTAATAAAGCGATTGATTAGCGCTCAAAGTGGCGTTTTAATTAGCTGCCTGTTAATTAACATCGGGAATGAATTCTCCTCCGCTGAGTGGCACCTTCGCTCATTGCTTTGATTGGGGTCCCCCCCCCGCCCCAATAATCCGCGGGACGAAATCAAATGCCGCGCCAGTGCAGAGCTGGGC
This sequence comes from Eretmochelys imbricata, assembly GCF_965152235.1. NCBI lineage: Eukaryota > Metazoa > Chordata > Testudines > Cheloniidae > Eretmochelys > Eretmochelys imbricata. The sequence continues at coordinate 76,216,458 of NC_135579.1, forward strand.
TGTGGGCAGGGAGAGGCGGCTCCGCAGCGCGCTCCAGGAGGGCTCCCGAGCGGCTTTGTTGCCCGGCCCGGCCCGGGTCAGGGTTTCCCGACGTAGGGGGAGATGTGGCAAACTCCGCCGGCCCCTCCGCGTGAGGCTGGGAGCCAGGCGAAGCGGGCCCGCGGGATGGGGCGAGCCGGAGCCGCGCTCTCCGGCTGCAAAGCCCCTGCGGTCCGGGCTGAGGCTCTGCCAGACCTGGCAAAACCCGAGCGGTTCCCTTGCCGCGAGCCGGCCTAGCCAGGTGAAAATCGACCGCACGTCCTCCTTCGTCCCCCCTGGGCGCACGCTGCCCCCCGGCTGCCAGGCAGGCCCAGCCCAGGCTGGCCGCTCTGGTTCATGCACCTGGGCAGGTTTGACAGAACTTCTGAAGGCGAGAAACGGCACGAGCCGCCTCCCCTGGAAGGGGCAACGGGTGGGGTGCGTGCGAGCAGCCCCTCTGCGGCTTTCCTAGGGAAAGGGAATGAGAAAGTTACACGAACCCTGATCGTTGTTACTATGGGGCCCTGTGGTTGTCTAAGGGCTGTTATCCTGCTTGGGCGGAACAGGCCGAGCATCACCTAACTCCTCCAAGGAGCTGGTGGGGGTGGGACGAGCTGATCCCGGGTATTCCAGATCTGCCAAGGATAACAAAAGTCAAAAGAGAAAAACCTTCAGTTGTGTGTCTCCAGTTCCTGCCTATAAAAGGTCATGGAGGGTGGGAGGGGGAAATATCTGCAGTTCTCCTTGCAAAAGATCTGCGGGCACACATGGGTTTGTGTTTTAACCTAGCAGCTGATTTCCTAGCTCACGTTGGTACAACTGGCTCCATTAGATTTCTGTTCAGGACGAGTTGCCTTTTGTAAAGCCGTCTGTAGCGTCAGGGAGCAAAAGCGAGCACTAGAGAAGGGGAAAGTGGCATCGAAACGATCAGAATAAATCCCCACCTAGAAACAAACAAGCAAAAGTTTTAAATATGCTGCTCTAGGTCTTTTCTCGTAAACATTTCAGCTTTGACAGTAATATACACGCGAATAAACAGAGAGAGCCATGAAAATAACTGTTTGTTTAGTGACATGACTTTAAGCTCTAAATCCTGTGCCCGCCTATTGTTATTTAAAGGATTATGCCAGTCTAACATCTTATCTCGGATCAGACATTTCCCTGGAGATAATTAGGATATACTTTTTTTGTAAATTGCAAAGAAAGATAGCAGAACAAATTCGACTGCTGCTGGAGCCTTCGTTTATTCTCTAGGAAACCTTCAGTACTTCTGGGGAATTTTCCCTAGGTCGGTCATTCTCTTTCAATTTTTCTCTTAACTTTTAAAATATATAAAAGATATCTGCTTTTAATTTTTAATAGTGCAAACCTTACATGATTTATTAGAAAAAAGAATAAAGATTTCTCAGGACAACGAACATGTTAACTACATCAGCAAAGCAGCACTAAAAGTATTGTTCTCCCTGGACCAAGATTCTTTCTTAGACAATAGATGATCTGTTGGTAACCCCTATCGCCGCCCAGTGGACAAAGGAGTCATTGCATCTCTTCCAGATCAGGCTTTCTGTTTTCAACAACTGGACACTTAAAGACACGTGTAAATTAAACATGAATGGGGATAGAACATCAAAATCAAAATCTACTGTAGAAGCAGATGGCTATCCTTCACAGTTCACTTCCGTTACAAAGCAGACTGAGACAACTTCTGCAAAAGCAAAACACCAAAGCTAAACACAGGAGATGTGAAAGACATATTTTGTTTCCAAAATCATTAGGCACCTGAAACAAGAAAATGTGTTAGTGGCTTAAAAATTTAAAGCCATCTCTACACTTTGTAACTCTTCAGCATAAAGCCAGATGAAGATGAATTTAGTAACTTGACAGACCTATATATATAAGTCGATGCTGATAGCTCGACAGCTGCCAGAGTCAAAGTTTTGGCTTTACTAGGAAAACTTCTTAAATACTTTAGTTAAACAATCCATTCTCTGAACTGCAACGAAAATGCCATAAATATGCTCCTTGTTTAAATGCAGAAATAAAGGCCCGAACAAATCTACAAGAAGCTAATACGCAAATAATTCCTTGAATTAGATTGTTCTTCGACACGGGAAAGCAGTCTAAAGGTAAATAAAAGTCGAATACGTTTTAAACAATGTTTAATTTTAAATCCACTGTTCTTAGATTTTATTTTCAACCTTTGATCTGTAAAAGAATTAATTGATTACAAATATATCGTCATGTATCCCATCAACTTGTAAAAAAACCGTGTAAGCTTGCAAAAATGGGAACGGTTACTTTATTTCAAGCTTACCTGGGAGGGGTAAATGGTCATAAATTATGTTTACGTCGTGACTACAAGCCTTGTTTTAAAACCAAAGGCAGGAATCGCTACATAGCCAACTACTGCATTGCTTTTTCTTTAGATCTATACTTCACAGCGGATTCCGCTTTAAAAGGTCTCCTTAGCTGCCGTTTGAATCAAAGCCTCCCTTTCCACGAAAATGTAATTAATAAGTCTTAAGAGACTATATCCTGCATAGGTTGTTTGCAAGCGGGCAGATGTACATGTTGGCCGGGCTTGATTCCTTACCGGAATAAATGCTATCCCCTCTACATTTCCTCAGCCACTGGGTCAAATTCCTGATTTCTTTGCCCACGTAGTTAAATATTACGAGTCAATAACATTTCTAACCACACAACACAAGCTGTGCTATGGGCGGTTTTTTCACTCTTCAGTCATGTTAGGCGTAAAAACCAAACCAAACCAATCTGAAATGAATTATTTATAAAGGATTTGGAATAATTGATTTTTGTTGTGCTATCACTCAGTCTCCTATGTTATGTGTTTTCCCTGGCGGCACCAATCTTCCTCCAACTTTTAATGCGGATATTTCTTTAGGAAATGCGCCGCGGCGGAATGCTGATGGCTTCGATCCCTGCAAATAATGCCCCGAATCAATATTTTTTTAAAAGTATAAATTCGAGAAAGAACATGATCCAATGTCATCACTGCCACCCAGTGACATATTTTCGGCAGTTAATAGTAAATGCCAGGAGGAGAGGGTCTGCTGGACAGATGTAACAATGAATGCTGCAGTTCTGCACGTAGGATTAATGATCTCGGTAGTTTTATGCAGGAATTTTCATGATTAAATAGAATATCATAAAAAATACCGACCTTTTAAGGCTGCTTTATGCCTAACCCAGCAATCCATCAATAACTACGATGAATCTCAGCTTGACCTATGGCAGGAGATTGTTAAAGAGGGGCTCGCTATGATGGGGTAGCCAAAATAAGAGGAGGCTTTCAGCTAACAGTGAAGAGCCATCACAGCAAATCTCTTTCTGTACTAACAAAAAGAAAGCTCTCTATAGACACCTGTCCACAACGAAGATTATCTCAGACCTGGCTCAGGTACTTTATTTACCCATTTTCTTTCTTCTTTTTTTCCCTGTGGCGTTCCACTGAACTAGTGAACTGTCAGTTTTAGCTTTAATGCCTCTCATCTAGCACATTGTCTAAGGCTATCAGCGAACATTACGCCTCTAAATATCGTACGTTAGTTAATCCTGTTTCACATCCCTCTATTATTCTTCCTGTATCTATTTCCGTCGGCAAGGATGCAGCCCCCACATAAAAGCCTTCTGCCACCTCAGTGAATCCACCCATCCCTTGATTTCATGTTGTCAGTTAGACTCATTTCAATGTATAAGACTGGCAAAAAAAGATGATTTTTTTTTGGTCGGGAGGGAGGGAGAGTCATAGATAATTAAAATGCCTTGTTATAATATTTTTGAAATATATTTTCCTTTGCCTACTTTATTTTTTAATTAATGTAACTTAAGGAAAAAGCTCGGAGACTTTAATTGCCATTTGATGTGGTAAGAAATATATTCTTGCAGGCTGACATGGCAGTGATGCTAGCACGGTTTACCTTAGATTCATGGGGTCCTTAAAATGGTAATTCGAAGTAAAATGTAACTCAAAGAACTTTGAATCATTCATTAGCACCTTATAATTACTCTGCTAATTAGGTTGACACGGTACTTAATCAGGAGTAATACGACGTCTTGTCACTGGCAGTTCCCATTACTCTGACATTCAACAAGAGACAGGTTGGAGTCGTCCTAGAGAAATTAACACAAGTTGATGCCCTCCGAAGAACCAGTGGAATAATTTCCTGCAGTCCCAGGCGGATCGACAGTAACTATTCCCACTCCAAATGAAACGCTAAAACAAGAGAAACCCGAGAGAGCCCAAAGGGGCTAACGAATTCAAGCAATACCCCCGGACTCGGGGAAGCCAGAACGGCTGCAACCAAGTCACTAAACTGGGAGGACATTTGTGCCTCTGCTCTATTAGTAAATCCGGATTAATTGGCATGCATTCTCTAACTGGAAACTGCTTTGGGTGCTGCACTGGCTTCTTCTGGTTTCCTGACAGGCTTCGCGCTCCTTTTAATTTTTTCCCCTTTGGAGAGCAGAAGCCTTTTCGCTCAGCTCAGAACTGAACCCCCCCGCGTTTCCTAGTCAATAAATGCAACTCCCCCCTGTTTCCTAGTCAATAAATGCAAAGCATTTCCCATCAACCTGGCGTGCGATGGAAACCTGGGCACCTGCTCTCACAGGCTAGCCAAGGGACTACAAAACACCAGGAGGCGAAGCTAGGAAACAAGTCCCTTGGAAGTTTTTGCCCATGTTCTCATGGGGTCCTTGTCATTTATTTTCCCATCGATGTCTGCTACCCTTTTTAGTTTCTATGGCAGGTGTGAGTTTCAAAAGAGTGGGTCGAGCAGGCTGGGATGGCTACACTGGATTTCCATGCTGCCCTTTCCCCCGCATCATCATCTCCCCCCTCTGTTACTCGATCTCACCTCTTAAACTAATGGGCAAACCATCCCCCCCCCTTTCTTTCTCTTCCCACACGCTGCACTTTATTGCTCTGTGTGGCGGTGGTGGTGATCACCGCTACCGCGCCTGATGACTGAGGCGGCGGTGCGCACTGGATCCGGGCTGGAGACCGACTGCAGAAGGAATCCTGGAGACGCTGGAGCCGACCAGCCCCGGCTCGCAAATTGACAAGGGCCCCAGGGCCCGCGCTCATTGGCTGCCGCTCCTCGGCGTCAGCCGGGGCCGCGCGGGCCGCCAATGGGGGCTTGTGCCGGCTGGCGGAAAAAACCCAGGGTTTCTAATAAAGCGGAGGGGGGACGCGGCTGGCAATGGCCGTGACGTCACGGGAGGGAGTCGCTGGAGCCGAGAGGAGCCGGGCTGCACCGGGAAGAGCGCGGCAGTGGCCGGGGTCCGTCCCGCTTCGCGTCTCCTGCCGCCGCCGCCGCCCCCCTGCGCCGCGCCTCAACTTCCCGAGAAAGTTCACTAACTCCGCGGCGGCCCCCGGCCCGGCCCCGGGCGCCCTGCCGCCTCCTGCGGCGGCTGCCGCCCGCTGCGATGCGACCTAGGCGGGCGACCCAGCCCGGGCTGGCCACGCTCCGGTAGCGCCCCGTGAACAACACGGCCAAGCCCACGCGTGTGTCCGTGTGTCCGAGCGCTCCGCCTGAGCCTGCTGCTCGCGCCTTCTCCGTCCTCTCCCTGGGCACTCCCCCGAGGCTGGGGATTGTTTCTTTCCTCGTCCCGTGGCTACCCTTCCACCAGCCAGTCTTGTCGCCACCCCAGCCCCCTCTCGCCCCCCCCCACTTTCTGTTTGTTTGAAAGACACTGACATTCTCCTTGCTGTTTTATGTATTGATCCGATTGTGGCGGTGACTCGAGCCTCCCGAGCCCCGGCTGGAGGACTGGGATGACGGCGCCTCTCTGAGTGGCCACAATGGAAGGATCTAGCGGGTCGAGCTTTGGAATAGACACGATTTTGTCTACTAACGGCTCAGGCAGCCCCGGCATGATGAACGGAGACTTTCGCCAGCTCAACAGCGATGCCAGGACTGCGGATTTTAGAAACCAGGCCACCCCGTCCCCTTGTTCGGAGATAGACACAGTAGGGACGGCTCCCTCGTCCCCCATCTCCGTCACCATGGAGCACCCCGAGCAGCATCTGGTGCAAGAGCATCACCATCTCCATCACAGCCAGCAGCAGCAGCAGCAAAGTTTGCAGCAATCACCCCAACAGCAACAACAGTTGGGCTCGGGCAACTCTGCCCCCAGGACTTCCACCTCTTCTTTTTTAATTAAAGACATTTTGGGCGACAGCAAACCGCTGGCGGCTTGTGCACCTTACAGCACCAGTGTCTCCTCTCCCCATCACACCCCAAAACAAGAGGGCAACGCAGCCAACGAGAGCTTCAGGCCAAAACTAGAGCAGGAGGACAGCAAAACCAAACTAGACAAACGCGACGATACGCAGAATGATCTCAAATGCCACGGTGAGTATATTACCCCAGCCGCCTCTGCCGCTTCCGCCATGGCTTTTGAGCAGCCTCTGTCGTGACAGGGTTTCACTCTGATTCCTAATAACACTAATGCTATTGATTAATAATAACCTTATGGTATGACTCTCCGGTGGCCAGTATTGTACACAATTTGATATGGGACGCGATTCAATTCCCTGGTCACATTTCTGATATTTCAGGAGCTGTAACAAAAAAACAAAAACAAAAAACCCAAACAAACAAACAAAAAAACGAAAACCAAAAAAATCCCACCAAAAACAGTAAAATCCAATTCTCTTTAAATTATTGTCTCTGATTTTTTTTTGTTTAAATATCAGATCCCTGGAGAAATAAATCTTTTTTTTTTCTCTTGCTGGGGCGCCCCTCTTTTTTTAGTTTAGTTGTTTGGCAAAAAAAAAAAAAAAAAAGTCTGACCGTTTGTTTCTTTTTAAACTTGGATGCATTTCTTCTTTTTAAAATGCTAATGCGTTTAAATGACACCAAGCACAGAGGTTTAGCAGCACTTAATTTAATAGGACAAATTTCCAAGCAGATCTAAAAGTAGGTAAGAACTTTTCACTAGATCACGGTAGAAGGCTTTTTACATTTTATGAGCTCCCAGTGTTTTCCTATGCTGGGATGGGATGTTTCTCTTTTTCGAATTGTGTGCACCTGCGGAGTCTGCAGTAGTGGGGTATTTCCTGTTTTAAATATACATATATATGCGTGTGTATGGGCGTGGGGGTTATATTTAAGAAGATAGCTGCCCTTTGAAAAGCCTTTTCCTTAATTTATGCCGAAGAAGGATTCGCTGCTTTCTGTAAAATGGCTTTGCACGAGGCACACTTTAAACTATGCGGTGAGAGGACACATTTTCCTAATTTTACGCCATTCACCTATTTTGCCATGTTGTGCGATGAATAATAGAAAGACGCTCATGTGTGCCATTCATTTTGCTATTTTAACATTAGCATAAGAGTGCCCAAAACAGATGAACAGTCTGGTCTGGCGATTTTTTGTGCACTAACCTCCCCAGTGGGTCAATTAGAGAGATTATTGTTCTTCCTGCAGGGAAGATCAAGAAGCGCTGCAAAAACTGGTACAAACAGAGATGGATTGACATATCGATTTCCCAGCATTTCAGCAAAAAAACCAAAGTTGACAAATAGAATCCGGAAATCTTAGCGCTGTCACCGGGACGTGCTCAGCAATTTGAGCTCAACTTGGTGCTTGGGTGACATATCCTGTCGGAGGCATTAGCACATTTGATGCGCTAGCTGTTCTGCACTTTATTTTAACCTCCCCCAAGTGCACCTGAAAGGGGAAAAACCTTACCCCAGAAAGGGGGACTGTTTGTCGGCTGCATAGAGAGAAATTGCCAGACCCTCCTGTCAAACCCACTTAGACACGTAGGTACGAAAAGGCATCAGCTAAATTAAGGGATGTCCTTGGAGTCCTGAATGCAGCAGTCAGATGATAATCGACTCTAGAAAGAAATCGACTTTGCCCCGAGTCCCAGCCCCCGAGCAGCCTTGCCTTGGGTTGCTGCTTTAGACCCTGTTTCTAGTGTTGTGCTTGTGAATTGTTCCTAGGGACAAAAGAAGAGGGCGACCGGGAGATTACAAGTAGCCGGGATAGCCCCCCAGTCCGAGCGAAGAAACCTCGGAAGGCGAGGACGGCCTTTTCGGACCATCAGCTCAATCAGCTGGAGAGGAGCTTCGAGCGGCAGAAGTATTTGAGCGTGCAAGACCGCATGGACCTGGCTGCGGCTCTCAACCTGACCGACACGCAGGTCAAAACCTGGTACCAGAACCGGAGGTAAGGGAGGCGGGCAGTCTCAAGGAGCTCCGCCTTCCCCCCCCCCCAAAAAAAACCACAATTTCCCCAAAGCCCCTAAAAACAGAGTTGCGGCTCAGACAGTCTGAGCTAAACGGTCTGAAGGCCGGGGGAAGAAATACACCCCACCTCTCCAGGCAATCGCAGTGAGATCTGGGCAGGGAGCGCAAACATCTGTGACTGTTGGTAGATGGCAGAAAGGAACAACCCCCCCCCCAACACACACACACTCTCTCCTTGCCCATGCTAGAGTAAAGGGAGTAGCAACGTGCCTAAAATGAAATTAAATGGACAGGTAAGAGGAAGGATAATAAAGTCAGTTAGTAAACTGCGAAACAAACGCCTGGTGTTGGCGGCTGCAGTCGCTCTCGAGGAAGGGCCAAGAAAAGCCATGGAGGCGCCCGTGCAGGTTGCCTGCACTTGCCAGTCTAGTCAGTCAACCAAGTAGTCTCAGCCGTGGCTAATTAATAAAGCAGAGCGTATAAATATGAACGAATACACACATGAATAAGTAATGGCCAAATCTTGATTGCAAAACTGGGGCCATGTCCTTCTTCCTGTGTCCCAGGCACCTGCCTACCGGGAAAGAAATCCCGCTGAAATCTCGGCAGGCAGTGTTGCTCTGGGCATGCCTCTGTGGCCCGTTTGGACATCGCGGGGTTGGCGAGGATTTCTCCGTGTGTGCTCTTAGGACAGTGACTAGTGAATCACCTTGTAAAATGGGTCGGGTTAAAAAAAACAAGACAAAAGTGCTTGGTTTCCATTTGTCCGCGCTGTGAAGCCGAAGAGGCAAGTAAGCGTGTGTGTTTTCTGATCGCGGCGGACTCGGTTTGGAAAACGACGTCCAGTTGTCATCTTTGCCGTAATTTTCTGTCTCATTACATACGGTTTCAGCCACCCTAATTCTGTCGGAAAACATTAGTGTCATTTGTATCCAATCTAAACAGGGCGCCATGTTTATTAATTGTGCTGGGATTGCAGTGTGTGTGAATCCACCAGCTCACATCTCGCAAGGCATCTCACTGGGCTTCGGCACAGGAAGGGGGAAAGGCCGGGACACAAAATTGTTGAACTATTGGGTCAGGAGAGCGAAAATACCGTGTGTGCCGCTATAAACATGCTGCCAAACTAAGAGTCAATATTTTTTTATAGCGGGGATCGCTGCTGTCTAGAAATGAAAGCATTTCGCCCTTCTTTGTTAGATATTTTCCTGCGTCTTTATGTTTCAGGAACCGTTTGACTATTATTATTATTATTATTTATTTTTTAGTTCGGTTTTTAGGATGCAGGACCAATCAGTCCCTCAGGTTTCCTGACACTGCAAAGTTTGAAGGCAGACACCTGCGATTCTAGAACGTCGCACTCCGGAAAGCCTGCAAACGGAAGGGGAAATTGTCCTTTGGATTTCATTTCATTTCATTTCATTGTGCGTGTGGCTAAACCCCGGGGACCTGAGGTCGATTTCCCCACTGATTTGTTTGCCAGGGCAGGATGGCGGAGCAGACATTCGGGTTGCAAAGGAGAGAGGGAGTGTGTGTGTGTGTGAAAGAGAATTTTCAAGGACAGGTAGGGTTTGGGGTTCACGTCCCTGGGGAACTCTTTCGGCCCTTGGAAACAGAGCAGCCATGGCCGGGGTCTGGTCCCGGGCTAGCTCTAGACCTGTGTGCTCCTTCTCTTCCAGGACGAAGTGGAAGCGGCAGACGGCTGTGGGACTGGAGCTGCTGGCCGAAGCCGGGAATTATTCCGCTCTCCAGAGGATGTTCCCCTCTCCCTATTTCTACCACCCGAGCTTGCTGGGCAGCATGGACAGCACGACAGCGGCTGCAGCGGCCGCGGCCATGTACAGCAGCATGTACCGGACTCCCCCAGCTCCGCACCCTCAGCTCCAGCGGCCCCTCGTGCCCCGCGTGCTCATCCACGGCCTGGGGCCCGGGGGTCAGCCCGCTCTCAACCCCTTGGCCAGCCCTATCCCGGGTACCCCGCACCCCCGGTGAGAGCTCGCCGCTGTCCCAGCCGCTAGCCCCCCTCTGCCCCCAAATAAAAACCGACCACCAAAAGCAGGAGCTAAGCGACTGCGGGGGAGATAAAAGGGGGCCAGGAGCTTCTGAAGGCAGCCAAGAGCCAGCCCCGGAGACGATTCAATCAGAGCAGGGACTTTTGAACCATGAACCCAGAGCCGATCCAGTAAGTGAAACAAACCAACCCATCGAACACACCTCCAGGGCTTGCGAGACGGAGCAATGATTTAGGCAAGCTCGGAACGGGAGACGGCGGGAGGGAGGGAGCCAGACCCGAGCCAGCAGAGACTCTGGAGGACCGAGGGATACAAAGAACAAACCCAACCTCCCGTCCCTCAGCGCGGAAGACCAGGGGTAACGGAGAACTTTGCACTGATTTCTCATGACCTTTTTTCTAATTGAAAAGTGGCATGCTCCGTAATCTGAAAGGAAATGTACATTTGAACAGACTGAGTGCGAAGTGATATATCATATTTATTATATGTTGTCAAAAATTCACTTATATACCTTACTAAAAAAATACATGATTTCTCCCCCCTCTCCCTTTTCATGTCTTTTTGAACTCAGTAAAATAAATGCTTAGGTGACAAAATATAGATTTTTTTTTTTGTGACTGAAAATTACCAAAAAAAAAAAAAAAAAAAAAAAAAAAAGAGAGAGAGAGAGAGAAAGAAACCAGAAATAAACTATCTTTTTGTAACAAAAAATGGAAATCTAAGTAAGCTAATTTTACTGAAGTTAACTGATGCAAGAAATTCGGGTCCCCAAACCAGAGCCCGTCGTTTTAGGGCCACTGTTCAATGATCTGTAAGATTTGTATGTTTGGTTTCTATATTTTTAAAGTCCTACCTACCCGAGCCCTTAGTTTAAACATCGTCAGGTATGTTTTTTTTTAAAGCTGATGGTTAAGACAATAGTGTGGTGATTTCTTTTGTTTGCGGGATTCAGTCTTTCCGGAGCTGCATGAGGGACAGACAGACAGATGCTTTTGAAATGATCATTTTGCTGTTCTAGCTGTGGTCTGTTCTCTCTCTCTCTCTCTCTCTCTCTCTCTCTCTCTGTGTATTTCTCCCTTTCTCCCCTTCCTGAATATTTAAGAAGTTGACGAGGAAACTGAATGGTTCGCAAGGTTGGGTGGCCTGCTGCCTGGGACAGAGGACTGTGGTCCCTAGCCTAGCAGCTGTTCCAGAGCAGCAGCATGCTTGGGGGAAGCGAGCAGGACAGACAGCCAGCGCGAGGCGGCTGACTGTGAGCAATTAGGAGCCAGCGAGCGAGCGAGAGAATCAAGCCAGATCTAGCCCATAAAACCTTGCAGATCTTTGATCTTCTCTCTCGTCGCCGGTTTCACTCTTCAACCAGAGCCGCGCCGGCTGAGCCCACTTCAATCTCGTCCTGCCTTTTGTTTTAGCGCTCTGAAATCCAGCCCTGCGTTCGGGCGTGAACCCGCCTCAGGGCTCGTTTCCGCTGGGGGGCTGGGGGGGCAGCTCTGGACCTGACCAAACCCAAGCGCCAAAAGAGGCTCTGCCATGGGGGGAGGAGTAGAAAGGGGGGCACGGACGGACGCGCAGAGAGCTGCTGAGCTTGCGAGCGGGTCTGGGGTGGTAACCTAGGAAAACTGAAAGGAGGTAAAGGTAAACATCCCAGATGCTCGCCTTTCTTCCAGGCCCTGCGAGAGGCAGGGAGCTGCAGCCAGTCACAGGTTGTAATTTGCAGCCTGGCTGCCGCTGTCCGCCTGCCACTCTTTATCCGCCTTCCGAGCGAGCCAGCCCCAGCCTTCGGAGGTGAAGACAACACTGGCCCCCCGGCGCCCCGCAATCGGAAAGATATACAGCAATTACCTATCAAACATTCATAACGCCCAGGGTTCTGGCCTCCTCCCAGGGCTGCGCTGGGCTGGCTCGGTGCTGTGCGTTTCCTCTCCAAAGAAAGAGCCTGCGGGCACATTTATTTGGGCTTTGCTAATTAGCGAATGGTTTGCTGATTTCTCTGCTAATAAATTTGCGTTAAAACCATATTGACCTCTGCCTTGATCTAACAAAAGGGGAGAGAGGGCTCGGAAACGCCTACTTCATTTTCTGCCCTTGTCACAGCGGACTCTGACAATTACCCAGCGTCTGTGCAGGGGCCAGCGATATTATACGGAGCAGCAGCCCTGCTTAGGCCACAGACTCAGTCGAGTCCTTTCTTACTAGGTCTTAGAAATTAATAAGAGTCACCCCCCATAATTCAGATTTAGGACGAGGAAGAGGCTCCCAGTAATTTGGGACTCGGGCCATTCCATTTACCCTTTATCTGAGCACACGTTAGAATGAACTCGTGTCCTAGGAAGTGTGCAAAGCCAAGAATAATGCAAAATCAGTCCATGTTTAAAATAATGCTAATTTAAAGCTGAGCCAAACCAATTCGAGATGATTTCATTGGCTTCATTAATATTACTAACCCCCCACCCCAAACCATTCGTTTTGTTCACTTTTGTCCACGCCAATTCTGAAAGTAACAAAGGGGGAAAAAAACAACTTTAGCCAGAATAGCTTGTGTTGCCCGAGTTGTCCTTTCAGTGCTGCAGAAACGAGTCAGCTGTGCTTTCAAAATGACATGTTCGATCAGGAAAGTTATGGCAGAATTCAAATACCAGTTTGCATCGCATTTTAATCTATTTAAACTTTTTTTTTTTTTTGTATTTCTCTCACCTCAGGATTTCACTAGTACAAAGTTTAAAAACATTTTGTTAGAAAGAAAGGAAACATTTTTAAAAGAAAGATTATTTTGCTGCTGGATTTTAGGAAATGTGTTTGAATGTATACTTCATTTTTTATTTTTGGAATGTTAGACAACTTGTGAAATGTACTTTTAAGGGAAACCCTGCTCGCCTTCCTCTCTCCGTGTGTGTAAAGGGAGCAGGATTTGAGTAGGAATAGCTACGGTTTAAGATACGCATTTCTTTCGCTTTTCCAAATGTTACAAAAGAATGCCTGAAGTTAAATTTAAATGCGCACTTGCTGATAATTTTGATTGCTCCTTGTTTAAATTATAAAAAATATCACTTAATTAGAAGCATTTGCTTGCTTCTGAAGCTAATTAAAATAGGCTTTCTTTAGAAGAAAGGACTCAGTTACATGTTTTAAAAGCTACAGATGCACACTCATTTAAATTCAATCAACCAGTACAAAAAGCCCTGGCGCAATGTTGTGAATGTGCAAAGTTGGTCTTTCTTTTTGACTGACAATCGGCTGCGTAAAATTTCCAAGGAACAGGCAAAGGAAAGATTGTTACTTTGATTTCCTTGCCTCCAGCAAATACACCCAATAGCTATGTAAATATTTTTGTTTTTTTGCTTCACCTCCGAAAATAGAGAGGACACGATGGAAAATTAGTTTTCTTTATTTTTTTTTTTGTTGACATTTATTTGTACATTTCTAGTGGAATATTTTCCAGTCAACTACTAACTTATTTTGCTCGAGTAGAACCTGCTTCTTTACCTCACTGAAGGGTTTTCTGAAGTCCCCCAGTTAAATAAATACTTTCCAATTTCAAATGTGTCCCTCGCATTCAGACAAAGTTTGTTCTCGCACAGCCATCTGATTAAAAACAATCTTTTGAAAGCAGAACGCCACCCCTTATGTTAACCATTTGCAATCCAAAGTGCTTTAGCGTTTACCCATTAGGTATATAAACAGGAAGTGGACTCAAAGAATTTCTGTACACTTGCATGATATCTAGCTGTCTATTGCCATTCATCGTTGTTTTGAATCTGTCCCAGGAACAGGCAGGCCTCTCCCCCCGAGTGAGTGCGGGCGAAAACACACACGGGCGTGACCGGGCTGTGCGCTGCGTTTGCTTTGCTGTGGAGTCCTAGCTCCAAGAGGTTCGGGGCTGCCCGGGGACCTCCTTCCCCGAACCGCTATTTTTACCCTTGGCGACACTGGGTCAGTCACTAGACCCTGGCGCCCTGCAGAGGGGCCTTTCTCAGCTGCTGCACGGGCACCTGAAAAAGCTCAACGCCTTCCCTTCCCACGCCTCAAACAGGCGTGTTATGTGCGCGCCCTCCTTTGGCACCCGCAGCCCAGCTGAGGCAGAGAGCAGAGCTGCGCTTCCCCCTTCTCGTACCCCGCCGGCCAACAGCGCAAAGGTCTGACGGATTCCAGGGAGTTTCCCCAGGGGCCAGAAGGGCCCTGTAATAGCAGAGCCCCTTATTTCCTAGGACTCGTGCAAAGTAACAGGGGAGACATTTTAATTTGCTGCACGCGGCAGAGCGGCTCTGGTGTTTCCCTAGCCTGAGATGGCACATCTGTGTTTGCATTTCCCCCCCCCCCCAGGGATCTCTGTCCCTCTGCGGAGCGCGGGGGAGAAGCCGCTTGCAGCACCAGAGACAGCTCCTAGGGCCGGCACAGTCGCTGCAACTGCGCGCTTGGGCCCGAAGGCGCTGAAGTTACAGGACCCCGTTATTATTCGCGCGTGTGTGTGTGTGATTGATTTACAAAGTGCTCTCTTGCAGCATTTCCTGATTAGCTGTTAAGTCCGAACAGGGTCACATTCCAAAGAACAAAATCTTCAGATCAATGCAAGTAATTTGAAAGATCTCTGGGTAAGTAGTTCTCAGTCATAAATCAAGTTAAACCATCACTGTTTAATAAGTTCTTAGGCAAAGACGGTTTCATACAAGTTGGTGGCAAACGATTATGAAGAGCTGAAATAAAGCAGCAGCTCAGTCTGACACAGACTCAATTTGCTATAAAACAATCAGTGTTTTCACTTCTACGATCAAAACCGTCTGATTCACAATCAAAACAAACGAAGCAACACTCATGCATGCGTTCAGCCAAACCTCTGCTATCCGGATATGCAACACAGGGACCGCTGCAGATCAAAATAATTTAAAAAACCTTCGTCTCATATATCGTTATGAGAAAGAATTAGAGTAAAAAGAAGCCACAAAAAAGAGGTCGAGTGATCCTAAAAATCCCTTCGCTTTGTTTGTGTTTGATTTCTTCTTTAAACTCCTCATCTGTTTGTTTGTTTCACTTTGTTATGGGATGAAATCATGGATATTAGAGACAGAAAAATCTTAGCGTTTTCGTCTGTTACCCTTCACTTTATTTTCCCCTTGCACTTTATAGGAAAGGAAAATGGAACAGATTTTGATCTCAGTTTCATCGCTCTAAAGCAGGGATTTAACTCTACTGACGCCAATGGAGTCACTTCGGATTAACACCAGTGTGTCTGAGATCAGAATCTGGTCCAATATTTCTTTGGAGATGTCGTTTTCTACCCTCATTTAGCCAAAAGGTATCAATCAGTTTCTCTCAATGTGCATGTGGGGTTGGGATTTTCATGGTTTGTTTTGAAGAAATATAAATACCAAGAAATGCCTGTAGAGTTCTTTCATCCTGCCTCGCTGACCCAAACTCGCCAGTTGATTTATGTCTGAGTTTTCCTGCAATCAGGTCCTTTTGTGTAGGATTCCTTTCTTTTCTGGCATTAACTATCTCTGCTAGTTCTCGGGGTAGGCAGTACAGCAGCAGAATCCTACACAACAGTTAATTGTGACCTATATTGATTATCTGATTATCCATCTCTGTAGGGAAACTAAAGAAAACAATATGGTGACAGATTTCTTCAGGAGAAGAATCTGCAGGTGAATGGATTGGATGGTTTCATTGGATTGGATTGGGGGAGGTTCCCCAACGAATAGTTAATTCAATGCTTCTGGTACTGAGTCCTTGATCTTATGTTTGGGGGTTACTGCAGCATTCTCTGGGTTGGCCAATAAAGCCTATTGCAGCTCTTTCAACACCCGTAGTTGAAGAGGTTGTGTGTGTGCTTTGGGGCACTCAGGAATATACTAGCGGTCATGATCAAGAGATGTTTGCTGGCACTTTGGTTTACACAGCACGTTTTAATACACTATGGTAAATAGAGCCTACGTGTAGATTATGAATCAGAGCGTCACACTGAAAAACCTAACTCTTGTTTTTAATCTTTGGGATTTTCTCCCCTTTCCAGTGCTTCCCTTTGTAAACATTCACATGACACCGCTGTAGCAATGTACCTTGTAAATCACCTTTTGAGCTAAGCCTTATTGTGTTAGAGATTTAATGCAATGATTTGTTATTAAAAAAATTCCGAGGTAGCTGACGTTGGGTGGATCTTGAACTATTTTAGGTGGTTTGTAGAAAGGATGACAATGTTAAGAACGCCGCTCATACCCTAGTGTAATCGTGCATCGCCTTGTGGCGATGAAGCATGGATTGTGTAGAATCTCTTTGGTGTAGGATTACATACGTTTTATTTTCATTATATTATGCCGTAAAACCAGGGTCTCTATGTGATCTGTGAGAGTTGCCAAACCATTTCGCCCCTCACAAGTTGGTGGAAAAGGGCAAATTTAAATTAATGGCTTAGATACTGCCCCCTGGGGCACTTGGGCAACTTCCATGAAGAAATAAGGGGCCAAATCCTTTCCCTTATACTCAGATAATCCCACAGAAATGGTATAAAACCAGCAAGCTTTGTCCCATACTTTTGATAAGGTTTTATATTGTGGACTCAAAATATAACTTAATCCCATAGCATCTTCACGTGAAACTGCCTGGTAAGTAAACAATGATCCTAATGTGTTAACGATTTGTTAAGGAATTGGCAGGCAGAAGACAAACCTTCTGATTATAATTTTACTTGTTTTCAGAAATGTGCCTACATATGACCTCTGAACTTTGATCTGACCTGCTGTCTGCTGTTATTGACTAAAGAATCAGAATTTTTTTTTTTTTTTTTGGCTGGAAAATTCTCAACTGGAGCAAAATTACCACTTGGAAATATATTCTAACAGAGACCTCATCACATTAAAATATCACTTTCATATTCATATGGCCTATTTTTCACAAGCCGTTCTATTAATGGAAACTTACAATCCCATGTCCCCAAAATTAACAGAGATTTTAAAGGGACAAAAATAACTTGCTTTGCATTGACATCTGTTAATTACAGGAGAGTCACTTACTTCTAGTTTCCATTCAAAATCATTACAGTTCTAACTGATGATGAGTATGATCATGATTCTTGATGGATTGATCTGCAACAGAGCTTACTCTCCAAAAGTAAAACAAAATCTATATTCAGAAATGTGCTTTTGTTAATGAAAACCCTGCTCTTCCACTGAGTAACCATGAGTCCAGGTTGCATTGAGTCAAGGTGTACTACAGAATAATGCAAACTATTTCAGCCTCTGTTTCTGGCCCATGTTGCCATTATACATGCATTTGTTCCTAACGTTCATTCCTTCTGTTCTTTTCAATTGTCAGGATACCTGAATTTACAGAAATATTTTTTGTTTTGAAGAACAGATTGAATGAAATGACAGCCAGGCCTGGTTCCTACTGGTAAAGGCCTCAGCTTATAGCCACCCCAGAACTCGACCTTTACTGGGTAACAGACACTGTTTCTCAGGACTCATTTCCTTCTGCTGCAAAATACCTGCCCTGGCTACTATGGAGTAATTGTACTGGCAGAAGGCGCAGGAATTGTCACCTTCCTAGGGCAGTTGTTCACCAAAAGATATTTATCAGGATAAAGGTCGATGAGAATGGTCCACCCCTCCTCATTCTATGAGGCATAAGGAGTACTCTAGTTTTGGTAAATGCAGTTTAGACAATTAGAGATCCCATGGGGAGGGGCGGACTCTGTCATTCATTCAAGTGGATTCAAAAGATGACATCCAAAGTGGAAAGAATGGAAAGTTCTGTAATATACAAAAAGACATTTTCAGCATATGCACTTACGTGGCCATAATTTACATAGATGGCTTCTTTGGATGGGTCAAGTGACCCATCTCGTCAAACCTAACGATTCTAAGAAGCAAACCTTAAGGTGACATATAAAAATTGCAAAAAAAAAAACTCAGGAGTACTTGTGGCACCTTAGAGACTAACCAATTTATTACAGCTGCTATCCTGAAACCTGTCCTTATCTAAAAATTGGCAATTTACTTGTCTGCTGCCATTAGCTAGGAGTGTAGGGTTAAAAATAAGAGAGTTCTTTGTGTTTAAATATGGCTTTCGTTGGAACTGTAAAGCCTGTGAAACGAAGGCCATCTTTGTCCTTGCCACAGTTCTTCGTCTCTTTCATGCAAAGGATACTTAGAGGAAATCCTGGCCTCGTTGAGGTCAATGGGAGTTTTGCCACCGACTTCAGGGTTTCATCCTGAGGTATTTAAAACAGGAAAGAACGTTGCCGGTACTTTGAATGCGATGCGAAGTGAGCAATAGCCAAAGAAAAGCGTTTGCAAGGGATTCTTGTCTTAAAGAGTTGCAAGCACACGTGAGCACACTGATTTTAGAAGCTGTTTTATATTGCATGTGTCTCAACAGGAATTGCACAAGAAAACGTGGCTTATGTGAATTTTGGTTTTATAGACGTGTTGGTGACATTTTATGGACGCTTCCTTTAGACCGAGGCAAGAACCAAGGCTAGGGCACAGCGGTGAAAGGCTACAGAAGGACTCAGCAGCCTGGTAATGGGCTAGCTGACCCTTTCATCGCTAGGTCATTGGTGTGCATTCAGCACTGCCCAAAAGTCATCAGCGTCCTCTGAAAGCTGTTAGCAGATGTGAAATGAGTTAGTGGGCTCCATTTCCTAGTGGAGCGCACAACCTCCAACACGTGAGATCAAGGCTAAATGGGCACGGAGGCTGATCCGCCCTCCTGAAGGTATGGTAAGCAGAGGGTTGAAGCACCTGACCGGGCTTGCCTAGTCGCTTTCTGTGCTGTGGCTGAAGGGAGGGCTTCATCTGCCCGGGCTGTCTGCCTAGCACTAAATTCAGGTAAAGAGAGAGGCGTGTTACAGCAATCGCCTACCCTTTCATTGACATGACACACATTAACCGTAACACAGAAGTTCCAAGAGAATTGTCTTGTTCCCTTGTCTCCTGGAGCCCATGTAGGGCGCTTTAATTGCCACATTTTCAAACCGATGTAATGGTGGGGATGTCTTCGTAATTACCTTAATGAGATAACACCTTTCCTTCCCTCAACCTACTCATTATCGCGCTTCTTGTTCAAATTCCAGCTACAAAGAGCTATACTTGTTTAAAAAAAACATCTGAAATTTGTTTTAGGTCTCATCCCCTTCAGATAATCACATTACATGGATCTTTACCATATAAAGCAAGACTACACATCCGATTCTAAGAAAGGATGGATAGAAGTAAACTAAACATCTGGGTGCCCCTTAATTATTCTTGGCTGGCTTCTTTAGCTTGACCTGTGGTGATGCTAGGGTGTCAAAGTGATGAATTTTAAGATGTTGGGCTGTGAAGACGTGCAGCTGCAACACTGATGGATTTAGCAAGGGATGGTAACAAGGTTAGCTGCATGTGAAGTGTGAATTGAGATTTTTGCAAAGAGACTGTGATTGCAGATGGGCATAATGTTGTACCCTTGCATGAAATCTTGCTATTATTGTATAATGGTCAGACAGAGTGTGAAATGACTTATTACTTTACTTTTGTTCTTTAATGAAGTTGGTTAGAGTATGAGAGCTACTGGTAAATCAAAAGTGGTCGTGCACAGAAAGTATACGACAGGTGCTGATAGCTTAAATACTTAGTTTTTACTTTTCCCCCTAATTTTCTATTAAATGCAAGCAGAAAATACACACCATTTCTATCTTTAGTGACAAGTATATGTACATCTATCTATGATACATAGCGTGTGTGTATATATACAGTGATTTACATGGAATATATATATCTGTATCTAGTCTAGGTTAAATATATCATAGCTATGATATATCTCTCATATATAAAATATAGCTTTAGACACAGATATACTTGCATATGATTTGATAATGACTGCATATACTTATGTGAATTTTAGAGCTCTTTTGGAACCCTTGTAGTTATGTGAAACATCCTCGATTTGCCCTCATATTTACCATACAGCTCAAAGTATCCTGCCTAGTATCCTGCGTGGCCATGTGTGGTTACATACAGGCAGCTGGAGTGGGTGGGCTGCTTAGCATACATTTTATCACATGTTTCACACATGGCCATATTGAAACACCTATTTATCACCATTAACGATTCAGTTGTATTACCTACATTGGTCTTTATGAATATGCACAGTGAGGTACAAAGAAATGGAACTACTCCCTCAGGATGCTGTACTGAAAAAGAAGATTCCCCAGTCAACCAAACTCAGGATGCTGTTGCTGAGAATAGCTTGACAAATCCTTTTCCTGCATCCTGAGTTTCTGAATTGTGTCTCTCATGGAATGTCCTTTATTTACATATTTTAGCATACTTAGTAAATTACAGATTTTGTTATGCCTAAATGATGCAAATTATATATTTTATTATTTAAATTCTTTTTGAAATTGCCTGTTATCTAGACTTCCTATTCCAGATCCTTTTATGGAACCAGGTTAACCTTTTTGTTGAAACAATGTTTGTGAGATTTCATCATATATTTTGTAAAAATTGTCATTGTTATAGCTTAATCTGGAGTTATTAAAACGCTATTGATTTAAATATGATATAGAATGATCATACACCAATTCTCTGAGTTAGTAATGGTGGTAAAAAATCATGAAACAGAGGACACACATGAGGCCTAGCCTTTGCTCACACATTAAACTCTCTCAGGTTTTTCTTTAACCATTTCACCTCGCTTTTTGAATATGGTCAACATTTTAGAACTGAGCAATGTAATTTGTTTGTTTCAGTCTATTACTAACCTTTTGCACTGTACTTTCTCCCCTTTCCTCTGGAAGAGAGAAAAGTATTCTAGAGGTGTACAAATTTGGTTAAAGCAGATTATTGGTTTAACACAATGTAACTGACCATACAGAATAGCACAATTCACCTGCACTATATGAAAATCTGTGGTGAGACCTAAATGATCACAAAAAGTGGTCATATATTATATGTATAGTCTAGTGGATTAAAAGACTTTAAAGACTCTTTCACTGCCTGGAGATAAAACCAGAAAAAAACACTGCCCTTTAAAGGCGGTGTTTTCTATGTGTCCGTATATATTTAGCTAGGATAATCTGATCCCATTGCATTTGTTTTGCTAGTAGAGCATTGCAAATTAAGGTACCTGTGCATGGTCTTCAGTTATTTCTTGTGCTGCAAAGGATGACATAGTTTGATCAATTAATGCTTAGTCAGTGTGCCCATGCCTCTCATAGACCTCTTTTGGAGACTTGTCACTCTTAGGCTGGTTGGATCCAATGTGGCCAAATCCTATGATTGTGCTTCAATACTTTTTTTGTCCTTAGAAGCCTTAAAAAGGGCTGGATTAATATTATTGTCAGTGAGTACAGATGTAGCTGTCAGAAAAATGTAGTGAAGCACCTACCCCTTAACAATATGTTCGACAAGCTTTACAATTCTCAGCGACTTGTTTGCAGTGGTGTTGGTAGCTGTGTTGGCCCCAGAGATGTTACTTCTCATAAGAATAATATTTCATGTAGTTGTCTGACTAAAACAAAGGAATACATGGCAAACAGATTGGTATTGTGTCTTTATTGACTTTAACCTACTGGTCTTCCCTTGGATTTTCTCTACTTGTTACCTTGCAGCAGGGCCACAAGAAGGTTGCTTGCCTTTACCATTGGCCAAGGGTGAACATGTTCAGGTTTCTTTAAATAGGACTAGCATAGTGGTGTGCGGATTGACCAATGCAGTGTGAAGCGTGCGCAGCAAAGCTGTACCTCTTCCATGGAGACTAAGCTCATTATAGTACAGTATTCTAAAACATGGGTAATCACACCAGTCCAGGCTGTTGTATCCCAAATCTACCGCAGAGCATGGACACCTCAATTAGTACTTACAATGCGCTGTTGACATTTCCCTGGGCTGGCCCAACAGGAATAATTAGATTTGATATCTAACATGAAGTCACTTTCTTTTTTTCCCCAACAGAGGGTACATTGAAGAATGAAAATAAAATCCACTGCATGATATTGGGCCTGATACTGCACTCACTCATACTGGTTTTGCATGGCAGTAACTCTATTGACTTCCATAGGATTACACTGGGTTTATGCTGTGTAACTGTGATCAGAATCAGGCTCATTGGTATTTGATTTGGAGGTGAAGCTGTGCTAGGGATTGTATTGGCCAGCTATCCTACCATTCTTAGAATTGAGGAAACTACTGCATACAACTTTTAGTCTGAGCTCATTGTTACAAGAAGCAAAGTGGGAAAAGCAAAGTGCATGGGAATGCTTGATTAGTACTGCATATTCTATTCCTTAAAATATGTGCTGGTATTCTGACAGGCCAATATTGCTGTAGAACAAGCCCCCATCCTGCAGGAAAACCATCATGTAGAGGAGCCAAAGCAGGCTGGGTTAAGGATTTTGAAAAGCTTCAGTTTATTAGCATTGTTCACAGCAGAGGTTTGCATAATAACAGAGGAAAATATACTGCGTTATCATAAAACACATCTCAAATGGCAAATTAAAAAGCTTATGGAAAATTAAATGTAGTGGTTAATAAGAAGAAAGCTATCTGCTGCAATGCACCTGAAAGGAAGCTGTCCAATGACACTTAATGACAAGAGTGGGTTTTAAAATGAAACTGTATTTAGCATGTCTTTCCGCTTGGAATGCGGCATGATATTTGGCTTCAATACCATTACTTTGCATGCTTTAATGTACTGTAAACTGGAACTTGGAAAGGGTGGCAGAGAGAAAAGGAAATAAAAGTGATAATTTTTCATGTAAGAGAGATCACATAGAGATTTCCTTTGTAGTTCACAATGCTTCCATTCCAAGATGCTCAGAGAATTAAAGCATACAAATGGAGAAAACCTGCAAAGTGTTGTCAGGTATTATTTATGTATTATTTTTTTTTTGTTGGAAGAGACATGTAAATATAAAGAATTAGAAAACTGAGCTACTAAAATAAATTATAACTGAGCCCACAATAAATCTAACATGAGAATAAAAGTATAATGAGAACATATTTTCTTCAATAAATACAAATCCTGTCTGCATGCTAAAACCCTATTAACTGGATGCTTACTACAGAATACATTTTTAAATGTGTAAAAATCTTTCTGCTCAGTGATGAAATATAAGTTTAATCAGATTTATTAAATAAAATTTCTGCTAAATATTTACCTCCATTACAAACTAATTTATGCTTATGCTACATGTGAAATAATGCATTCTGAGGCAAATATCAGCTAAATGAATGAAGCTGTAAAAGGAATAGATTTAATGTGCACCATCAGAAGTCTCTTCTGTCAACTACTGTAGGCTTCAATGAAGTTTTATATTAAAAAAAGGAAAGGTGATAGTCTCTTAAGAGACTTAACACTGATCCCATGAGTGATCTAATAGTTCATAATTCACTAGAGAACAAGGCTCAAGTGAGTCATATATATTTTATGGCACAATTGGGATTAATATTGTACTTCAGAGAGGCATACACAGCATATTCTATTTGTATGGAAAGATAGTCTAAAAGTTCACCACTCCCCTTACCCCACACTCCCTCAGCCATGGCAGTGACTTAGAAGGAAAGAACTTGGCGGGGGGGGGCGGAAATGGATAAGGACACCAGCTGGAAAAATAACCAAGATATCGAAGTGTCAAATAAAAGTAATCCTTAGTAGTTGCCTCACAGTTGGTGAAGAGAGGGTAAATATTAGCTTTCTAATGGCAGTGACTGTAGGCCCAGAATGAAGAGGCTACTCTTAAACTGCTACATTGCCGTGTTTTTCTTGGAGGCTTGGTGTAGAATTCTGATAAGAATTTACCAGATTCCAGCCAGTCAGTATAACTATAATCCTTATTTATTGTTACAGCCTTAAATAATATAAAGGAATACCAAATTCTTTTGCACCTTACATTTGGATGTGGGCTGTCAGTTAATCTCCCAAAAGCGTGCACTCCCAGAACCACATGTGATTGGAGAGACTCCTCCTATTTATAGAGTGATGTATGTAATGGATGGCCATATTTGCATATGAATCTTGGGTTATATGACAGCAAAGCGCGTGATGTGAAGAAAAGTGGGCAGGTTAAACTTGTAACTTCCTTCTTTGATGGCTTTTCATCTTTATTTTTTCTATTTACTTCCTTTTTCTTAAGTGGTTCTTGTCTAGCTTGTCCTTGGAGAAGTTGGAAAGCAAATAAGAGTCAGGGTTAGGCAATGCTGAACAGATTTCATGCTTCTGATATGAGAAGGCAAAGGAGTATGTGTTTGTGTGTGTGGTTATATGCTGGCTCAGATATACCATTTTACTTTTTCCTTTTAGTTGGGTAATACATAATTCTAGCTGTCTGGAAAAGTCTGGCACTTCCCTTGTAGGATGGGAGAAGAGGGAGATGTCTGACATTTAGCAGACACTTCATGTAATGTTCATGTCTAACTTATTGCAGGCGATATATGGCAGGGTACTTGTCTCCAACAGCAGACTGGCACAGATAGTCAAGAGGGTCAAGATGAATGTCTTCACTAGTGTTACTTGGGGCTGGGCAGAAGGCCTACTGCTAAGGATGGCCACTATCGGCTAGAGCAGGGGTGGGCAAACTATGACCTGGGGGCCACATCTGGCCCTCCAGATGTTTTAATCCTGCCCTTGAGCTCCTGATGGGGAGCAGGGTCTGGGACTTGCCCCACTCCGGCGCTCCAGCTGGGGAGGGGTCAAGGGTTTCCCCACTCCGCGTGGGTCCCAGAAGCAGTGGCACATCCCCCTTCCGGCTCCTACATGTAGGGGCAGCCAGGGGGCTCCATGTGCTGCCCCCGCAGCTCCCATTGGCTGGGAACCATGGCCAATGAGAGCTGCAGGGGCGGTGTCTGCAGACAGGGCAGCGTGCAGAGCTGCCTGGCCACATCTCCGCATAGGAGCTGGAGGGGAGACATGCTGCTGCTTCTGGGAGCTGCTTGAGGTAAACGCCACCCAGAGCCTGCACCCCTGACACCCTCCCATGCCCCAACCCCCTGCTCCAGCCCTGATTCCCCTCCCGCCCTCTGTCCCAAACCGGAGTACCTTCCTGCAGCCTGAACTCTTCATTTCTGGCCCCACCCCAGAGCCTGCACCCCAGCTGGAGCTCTTATTCCCTCCCCCACCCCAACCCCCAATTTTGTGAGCATTCATGGCCCGCTATACAATTTTCATACCCAGATATGGCCCTCAGGCCAAAAAGTTTGTCTACCCCAATCTAGCCCTACAACATCACATAGGATAATAGGTTGGTTGTAGAGCAAGCCCACTCAATGGTCCACTGATCACAGAGCATAAAGTAGGTGAGTAGGAGAGGGAAAAACATGGAGGAGGAATTTGAAAAAGAAAAGGGAGGTCATCTGGTGCAGGGGAGGAATGAAACTGTTCTAAGCATAAGGGGCAGCATGGAGAAAATTGAGGCAGCATGTTCTTGGTTGCCATGGAATATGAGACTTGTTTTCTACTGGTTGGTGGAAACAAAGCAAAGACAATGGGTGTGGGATTTCAGAAAAACACTAAATAGCATTTCTATTACAGTTCAGCCAAACTCTTAGGAATGTGCTTAACAGGGCTGCTTTCCTGAATGAGGACCGCAGCAGAAATCAGAGCCATGAACAAACTTCTGTCCTCAGAAAAAGGACTTTCCAAATTGTATGTCCAGGGAAAGCTTTAACTCAAATCACTGTAAAATCCAAAAGAAAAACACAAGTGGACAAAGACCAATAGACCTTGACATCTTTTTTTTAATGTAATAAAATGTTTAGTCTACAAATAAATGGTCTTTATTAGCTCACCTGTTTTGAAGGGACAATTGTGAAAGCTGTAATAAGGGATGGAAAAGTTGTTTAATTATAAATAGCTCTGTACCATATGATGCCTTATTTTACAATCTTTTACAAACAATTCTCCTGCTGATCCAGCTCTCATTGAAGGGGCTCTTCCCCCCCCCCCCCGCATTGAAGTCAATGGATATACTGCCATTGACTATAATGGGAAATGGCTCAAGATCTGAGTCACAACAGATAGGGTGACATCCTGGTCTCATTGAAATCAATGGTGAATTTTCCATTGTTTCCAATGAAACCAGGATTTCACAGTTAGTTCTGAACCCCTAAATGCAGTTCTGTTTTTAGGTAATGGGGGCTATTTTCCCTTCAGTGGTGGAAGAACATCATTCCCATAAAAGCGGTGATAAATTTAGGCATTATGGGTCTTTTTTTCCTATCAACATTAGTATTCTCTGAGCTTGAAGGGGATATCTAAAATATAGACAGTTAAATGTACTATTTTTGGTCTGGGCTCACAAGGTCTTTTTGTCTCCTTTACTGGTCTCCATTTTAGATAAAACAACAGATTCAAATATATAAGTATTGGCATCTTTCAACCTTCTCCTTCTTCCCTAGCCTAACGGGTGAATTGCAGTGAGTTTGCAAGCTTTTTTAAGCTAGCCTGCAGGGGCTTGTTCCCTAGAGTTCGACTTTCTGGTAGAAAACTCACAGCAGCTCTTAAAAAGGAATTTTAAAAATATTTCCTTCATGATCTGGAACACAAATAATAGTAAACAATGTTGAAAAGGGCCAGCTTTGTGTGAGAAACTTGCATTGAAGGGGATGTATCTTTTGTTATAAACAAATACGATATGTATAATGATACGCCTAATGATACATAACCACCATTTTTAGAGTACTCTTAGCAAAAAGCATTTTATACCACATGGATTGTTTTACTGTGCACATTACTTGTGATTGTTACAAACCCTTGCCAATGAATGACAAATTTACATACACATCATGTCAGCCGGCAATATTTTGCAGCCTTAATTGCTTTAGCTTCAGGCATTCTGCGTCAAAATAGAGTGTTTTACGTCCTGCAAGTTGCTCTGTTTCTTTGCAACAGTTAAATTATTCTGTAATTTGCCTGTTTTCTTTCTAATGCATTGTCCATTAAGTCATTTAATAATTTATGATATAAAATGTATGCTGCAACCTTAAATAGCATTTAAAGCTATCTTGGGGTGTTCTGCTTCTTATGGCAAGAACAACACAGCCAAAAAAAACATTCATATAAACATTTTTCCAACAGCTTTTTGCTCATCATGAACACCAGATTTTATCTACTTACTTTATGGAGTTCGGCTGATTTCAGTAACGTGTCCTGGCTAGATTCTGGGGCTGAGTGTTGAGGGTGGTAGTTAGGGGGCAGGAGAGGAAAGGTTATGGAATGTGCTTGTGATATAAAGCACAACACACTAGCCAACTTTGGGCCTGACCCTGAACACTCTGACCCAGGCTCATAGTCCTTATTCACGCGAGTAGCCCCTTTTAAATCAGTGTGTGAATAAGTGTTGGTAGGACTGGGTCCTATAATTACAAGAAAGTAGTGGAAAACAGTTCCCCCTTTTATTTTTTGTGCATAACTTTCTTATCAATGAGTTGCAGCGGGCAGCACAAGGCACTCAGGGGTAGTCACTTCATGTAAAAGAGCCAAGCTTACCTATTCCAAGAACAATATATTGCAATGATCTTGCCATGTCCAGCTTCCTTTATATTCTAATTTGTCATGGATCCATCAGGATATATCCAGGTGCTTTATATAAAATTAAAATAAATCTTGTTTGGCCAACAAAACTGCCAGCTAAAGAGGCTTGTTGTGCTGTAAAGACTGGCAAGCTTCAGCTTTGGTGCATTGTAAGGGGGAATTCCAGGGATGTGGGCCATTCACCAAGAATTCCCTGCCACTTGCCACCAAGACTTTGGCTGGGACGTTCTAGCTTCAGGGTCAATCATAACTGCCGTGGTTGTACTCAAACATACTGTCTTGTGGAGATGACCTTTTCTGGAATGCTGTGTACATTCAGTCCCTGAGGAAGCAGCATTGTTTTATGGTTTCGAGCAAGGGGTTGAGTCATGTGAGATCTGGGTTCTATTCCTGAATTTGTGTGGGCGTGGACAAGTGATTGAACCTGTCTGCACCTTAATCTCTTCTGTAAAATGGGGATACCAGTTCTTACTAACTCTGGTAAAAAGCTTTGAGATCCTCAGATGCTAGGTTGAAAAGCGAAGTACAGACCATTCTAGGTAGTAAAGGATCCCAGGTGTAAGGGTAGAGATGGTATACTAGTGACATTTCAATTGACTATTTTTAATGCAATTACCCTTCCCAGTTTCATTTGGATATGGTATTTGTTTCCACTCCTAAAGTCTTCTAGAGAGCTTTAGAAGATCTTACAGTTGCCATGCTTCATATTAGTGGTAGTTGCATATGACTGAGGGATGAGCTGAAGTGATTCCTGTGTGTGTGTGTGTATATTTATAAAGCACGTTGGGATGAAAGAAATCATGTAAATACTTATTGTTTTTCAGTGGCTGAGAAAATCAATGGCTACAGGCGAATGAAAACCATTCACAAGTGACAACTTGGGGTTGCAGTGATTTTTTTTTTTTTTTTGCAATTAACTATGTATTAGTTGGATATCTTCATAGTAATCTCAAAACCATCACAATTATATCTTTCTAGACCAGATCTTTGGCCTTGTGAAGTCTACAGTGACCTGCTCCAAGAGCACAAAGCAGATTTAAAAATGGCTTAACTGGCCAGCTGAAAATTTCTTTTGAGGGCTGTAGTTGAGGGAAGTCCTTCAGTAACAGAGATCTGGCATAGGCACCTCACACACCCCACATCACAGCTCCTAGTCTAGGGAGCACGCTGGCCAGTGGTAGAGGAAAATCAGTAAACGCAGAGTGCAGCAACCGTGTGGCTACTTCTGGCTGCCAGAATGGCCCTTTGGGGTCTGTTGTAGTTGGAGCAGCCCTGGGCCACTTCAGTTTGTGGTGGGGGCCAAACTGGCCCCCAGATAGCTCTAGAATTGGAGCATAAAGCCACTGGTCTCCCCCACCACCTCTTGGGTCCTGCATTGTATGTAACTAAGCCTGAGCTGATACAGCACATTTTGCGTGTGTGTGTAATGGGAATGGGTTTGATAACCCTTATGACCTGAGTAATTCAGATATAACACCCTCCTTCTCAACCATAGTACTGTATTTCAGGAAAGAATCTTGGTTATATAGAGTAGTTTTAGACAACTCTAACCCCGCAGTAGAGCTATTGCTTTACTGCTGGAAATCTAAGTGTGAGAGCCTAGACTTTTGTGTAGGGATCCGAATAACGTATTGCCATACTAATGGTTGCTCTAGTTCACAAACAGGATATTTCGACCTTTATTCAACTTCTTTCTCTTTTAGAGACTTGGAGATCAATATTTCAAATAGAAAATCAGTTTGTAAATAAAAAGTGGTATAAAATGTGGAACATGGAGAAAACAAAGTGTAATTTGACTGTCAACTGTGCATACAGAGTTGTTGTTAAAAGTTAATATTTGTCAGCAGTAGTCACGCAAATATCTGGTCAAATACAGTGAAACAGGGTTTGTGAACAAAATTCTTCATGGCTGTTCAGTTCGGCCATGTTCACCTTCCTTAAGGTGTACTATGCAAGAACACTTGCACAAAAGGGATTTGATCACCCAAATGTTTGTAGAATGGCTGTTCTTAATACACATTCCTAAGCAAACAAGGTCATTCATGTGTAAAGAGGAGTATTCACCATCATTATTCATTATACACAATTTGCCTTTTGTCATTTGTTATTGCCCAGTTTAAAAGTCTGTCATACTATTTCTGCTTCAGAATAGAAAGTAGTGACCAATCACACTGCAGGAGTAATGCATACAGAACAGATCATGAGGAACCCACAAGTGTAAAGTTGTTCCTTCACACTATGGACAGCAAATTGTTCACAAATAATAAAAAGCCTAAACTGGATAATTTATTTGCCTCAACTCTACCAAAACCTAGTATCTGAGATGACCACAACTACCCATCTCCTCAATCTCTAGAATAGGACATAGTTGAGATTCTATAGCAGTGGTTGGCAAGTACTGGTTTTTTTTTAAATAGCTTTTACTTGTAATCTCACTCAATTAGAAATTGCTTCATATTGTTTTCTATTCCATGTGGTTCCTACAGCACATCTTCTAGAAAATAATCTCTCCATTAGATCCCTTTGGTTAATAGAAACAAAACCAGTGCTAGAGTTCTTTTCCTTTTGTACAGTGTACATTTTCTGATAGCAATCAATGTGCATGAAAGCTGAAATACATTTGTTTGTCTCATTTCCTGGAAAGGTAACTTATGTAGATACCTGGTCTGATAGTTCATGAACATATCTTGAATAAACAAAGCTTCCCCACAGCTAGTAAACGATGGAGCAGTGTTGAGATAAACTTGGCTTTACAATTCTTAACGAGAAATCCCCTGATAATTTGCAAACTTTGAGATAGTTCATGATAATTAGAATTGTGCACCTTACTCTGGAAAGAAAGCAGAAGAAATCTGCTGGTGTAATAATCAATTAGCCTTCTGGATATGAAGGTTTATGTCCCCCTTCTTCCTTCCTACTCTGGCTAGAGTATTTGTTGAATTCTAACAAATAACTCAATACTCAAACCACATACATGAGAGGAGGAGGCAGGGGGCAACTCCTGGCCATGTCCCTGTATTGAATTTAATTTTTCATTGATAATTAGACTCTCAAAGCCACCTGATATTTTTGACCAGCAGGAAACAAAAGCCCACTGATTGACTCCAGGGATACCAACTAGTGGCTCCCACAGCAGCTTCACAAAGACTAAAAACAAGAGCTGTGGCAAATTGGATCATCATACAAGTTTCAACTGGCCCATTGTGTACAAGCAGTAAATTGAGAGCTGATATTTCTGAGAATTATTCATTAGCAAAGCTCAGTGTCTCACTTCCCTCAGAGTTCTCCTTTGCGCTAAACTGGTAAAAAGCTGTTTGCAGTCTACAACACTTCATTATTATACACATATATTTTTATTATTCAGGTAATTATTATAAGACACCCAAGATTTGTTCAGACTAGAGATGCAATGCATGTGTGGCCGGCTGAATTTATACCTTAACCAGTAGACATTTGTGTGCTTAATTGTATAAAAAGCTAACGGGAGGCATTTGCAGGAATTTACTGCAAAGCAAACAATAAAAGAAGATTTTGCAATTCATTTCTACTGCGTTCTGTGTTAACATTTTAAATCAAGGTGTCATGGTGACTGCTTCTAGTGGAGTGATCGGTCCTAAGCATTTAGTACAAAAAAGGTGTGACAATACTAGGCTGTGACCAGTTAACGGAAATCCTGGTTATACATGCTGAGACGTGCAGTGTTACACCAAATTCGAGTAAGTCTTGTAAAGTGATTTGATAACTCGGGGTTTTTTCAATCTGGGTATTGCATAGGAAGATAAAGTGATGGCTGTTTCATTAGCTATTTTTTTCCCCCATCAGTGCACTCCATTTTTAGCTGGGTGAGTTGAAAACACCATGTTATTGCCACTACCAGCATCATGTGAAATAGACAAAACCCCCCACCAGATTCTTATGATTTAACGGCAAAAAATAAAATCTCTATTCACTTTTCCCTAAACACTTTACTGGTACTGTACTTCTTTAATCCTCTGTTCTAAACACAAAGTTTTTGGTTTCATATGATGTGTGAACATAATCCCATCCTTCAGGACTAACAAATTTTCAGACAGCTGAGAGTCACTGATATGAACAAACCCTTATATAATGCAGTCTCCTGCTTCATGCGGGGCAGGGGGTGGGTCACTGTTTGCTAGGCTTTTTCACTGAAGTACTACGGGTGAGGTCCCCTGCAAGTAAGTGCCATGAGCAGGGGCTTTGTGGGCCATTCCTGTGCTGGGACTGGTTGCTTTAAACCAGGAAGGTCATGGGGACTGATTAGAGGAGGAAGCAGTGGTTTACCTCACTCCTGTGGGACAGTGGCCAGGCTGAGCTTTGGCTGTATTCCCCACCGCCCTTCCCCCCACACCTTGTGGCAGACATCCAGGCTCCAGTGGACTTGATAACAGTAAAGGCAATACCTTAGTGCGTGGTACTCCTGGCCCTGCCACCCAAAAGCACTGGGGAGTTGGGCAGGGGTGAGTCTTTCACTTACTAAGGATCTTCTTTGAGAGGAACCATTTTTGGAAGTAACATCAGTGGGTGGCGTGGCCCGTGGCACTATAGTCAAGCTATCCAGAAGCAGGTCTAGTCCTGGCAACACATCATTTCTTTAATCTATGAATACCCAAAAGCATTGTTTGTTAAATTATTTAGGGCTGCTACACGCACAACATGCCTGACATCAATGCCAAAAGCAAGGAGAAGAAGTTGTCACTCAACAGTACACACCCTCTGCTCCTCCATTCATGAACATACGCCACACCATCACCACCAGCGACATATACCACATACAATAAGATGAACTCTGCCCATCCTCTTGCCTTCTGCACACCCTCCTTTACTAGAACACACTTCCCAACACTAGTAGTTGCGGCTGTTGGGAGAGCGTAATTTAGGAGAGGATGATTGAAGGATGACATTCTTACATGGCCAGAGCTCAGCTGCACGGTGTTTAATCAGTCCGCCATTGGATGGACCATCACATCAATTGACAATCTACTTTTAGAGAAAAGCAGGAATGTATGTCCCATTTTCGAGCCAACTCCTACGTATGGAGTCACGGCCAGGCACCTCCACAACAGGCGTGTGCTGGGTTCTTCAACCACCAAGTTCAATTTGAGCCACTTGTACTTAAATGGGCACAGAATGATCCTGAAACAGCCAAAGATTGCCCAAGGAATACTTCCTGTGTAGAGGAAACCGCTGCTGGTGTAAAGGGGAGGAATGGAGTGTATTGAGAGTAGCAAGGGACAGTGGCAGGGGTAAGGGTGCGGTGGAGGCAGGCTTCACTAGAGGTATTTAAGCCAGCGGTGTAAGTTAAAGCTGTCCCCAGACCGCCTACCTCCCATCCCTGCAGCTTTATCTTGCACTGGGGCTGGGCTGCTGAGAACTGGGGAATTGTGACCAGTTCCCTGACAGAGTTCATTTAGTGTGTGTGTGTGTATGTGTAACTGGTGACCGGCACAGAGGGTAACTATAGTGAAGGCAAAGATTCTACAGGAATAATTCCCAGTGATTTGGTTTAAATATTGTTCCCCTGTGGATTTGGTGGGCACTTGAAAGCCACTGAGAGTCAAGAAATCTTAAAAGGGAGGTAAAATAATAGGCGATTTCAGGCTTGGGCTAGGATACCAGGTGCTAAAGCATGATCGGATTAGTGTAAAACACCTGGAGTCATACAAGGTGGGCCAGTACTTTTTTCTGAGTGAGGCAACAGTGTTTTTCTGGAGGTCAGCACTCAGCTGGTGAGGTCCTTCTGGTTACTGTGCTGGGGTGCCAGTGAGTGGTTTGACGAGGAGCTAACATTCCTGTGGCACAAGTCCTTGAAGGAGGATTGTGTAGGTCATGGAGTATGGTCCCAAAGCCCAGGGGAGGAAAAAGACTAAAGAAAGAAACATGTTTGCACATGTAGGCTGGGACTTCACTGGCATAAGGCACAATCATGGGTGAGCTTGACTCTCTACGGGAGAGGAAGGGAAGGTGATAGGACTGTGGCTTAATTGGTGGGGTTAACAGTGCTCACAGGCCTCTAATCTTACAGGGAAGAGACCATAAGAACTGAGGGCCTCAGGGAAGCTGTGTTGATTAAATTAAGGTTTTATATAATTAAATAATACAATAAAGTTGTCACCAGAGGCCTTTAAACCAAAGGAGGAAGGGATTGTAGTTGGTGAGATAGGCCATGAAACCATATTTAATGTTTCTCTACTCCATTCATTGTCAATAATATTACAGATTTATCTTCTTTTTAGTTCACAAACCATTCCTGGTTTCCATCTAATGTATTAATTATAAATATTGACTGAATAGTCTGGATGAAGAATTTTCAGAGTTGTTTGCAAGCTATTTACTTCAACTGTTAGCAGTTTGTGTTACTTCCTTGGTCACCTAAGTCTCATGATGATGTTTCTGCTCCCTGATTGGATGACCAGAATAATGAGTAGTAAGTAATGCACACTGGGTATGAATTCTCAGATGAATAACATAGATAAATTTGTGAAACCTGTGGGATTTGTAAATATTTTCATGACTACCCAGATGCTGTCTGATCAAAACATTTGCCAATAGGAATAATATGATCCCACAAACCAAACTCACTGCTTTTATTTGTGTAAATATTTATGAATCGGTTGTTTTACTATTAATCCTGCCCTTATAACAACAATTCTGCATATGACTCATTTCTATAATTTTATACGTATACTGAAATAAACAAGTGACAAAGTATTTTGGAATTGGTACTCCATATGGACTGGACATTACCAGCTCCTGAGGACAATGTTATGAAAATGCGGTAAATATAACAGGACAATATAAAGTAGTCTAAAGTAGAATGGAAATGAATGCTTACTGTATGTCACATATCTTTTCTTCTGCAACCACAGGGTGAATTTAGGATATCCTTATGGGTCCTCTTGCAAAACTTGCACTGAGATATCTGAGTGACACATGATTGTGAGACCACACAGGTATTGTGACTGTTGTCCCAAAGCCACTTTGTTTTATCATATCAGCCTTGGACAAAACAATACAATTACAGGAACCAAAGCTGTTGTCTTCCATGATGAGAAATCTTTTTCCAGCCTTGATTTTAAATACACTTGAACATGTTACCTAAAAGATGTAGACAGAAATGAGCTATGCATTTAACTGAAGCAGTTACATATTATTTTGTCGATGTCACTCAAGCAAAGTGAAGCTAGTAAAGACATACCTGTACATATTTTATGTTGAGAGGAATATCTTAAGTAATTATTCTGTTTTTCTATGCTGCAGTTTGCTTACACAGAGGCAGTGGCAAATTGGTAGATGAGGAAAACTATGAACCCGAAGATCAGGTTTCTGCTGAAGAAATGCATATAAGTCAGTCAGAATAGAGATTTACTTATTTTTCATTGCTAATGCAAATTAAAATGTAGGTAGCATCTCATGATGGCCTATTTTGCATCATCATCCATGCCCACTGAACACTTCCCCAAAGTGATTTCAGTACTCAACTTTGAGTCATCACCTCTCGCATCACTCTGGCCATGGTGCTCCTCTTAAAACTCTGCACTGCCTCTGTCATTGAGTTCAAGATTCTCATCCTCACTTTGAAAGCATTTAACAACTCCATTCCTGTCTCATACCATTGTCTCCTCCATCCTTCCATGCTCCCCATCCTTACAAATGATCCCTTCGCTTCCCCCTGACTCCATGACTCTTTTCATTTAATCCTTTATGGTGGAACAGCCTGTAAGTCAAATTTCACCAAGCATCTCCTTCAAATCCTGCCCATAAATCCAGGAAGCCCATGCACTGCTCTGTGCTTTAACTGTATTGCACCTGTTTGTACCTTTTAGGCTGTAGGTGCTACAGACTTTGTTTTGTGGTTTCAACATGTATTTTTTACTACAGTTGAACACCATGTGTATCTGGTTCTATGAAAATAATGGGTCAAGTTAATCTCTAGTGATGTAACTCTAATGGGATCAGTTTGGCCCCCAAACTTTAAAAATGTCTGATTAGCACACACACTGGAAACTTTTATAATTTTCACTCTTACCTTGGTAAAGATAAGGTCACATCTTTCCTCCTAGACCTGCCAATTTTCTCTGATGGTAAAAAGATGAGCTTTCTGAGGCATGTGCACAGAGCATAGGGTCTAGCCCAAAATAACAATGTAAAGTTTATTTGTCAGAGGGCAAATAATGGCAAAAATATTCACAGCAGAATCTGAAAAATATGACAGTCAAACCAATTATTTGATGGAAAATTATTCAGCTCACTCTAACTGGAAACCTGGCATAATCTAGCAGCATAGGGATATAACACAAAGAAATAATGACACTGTAATTTAAACTGCCAAGGAATCATGGTACCCATTCTAATGTTCTGACAATGTTGCTCTGGCAGCTCTATGGGGAAAGAGAACTGCCTGCTACTTTAGTGGGAAAACTGCTTTGTTAAAGATCCTCCATTGAATGCAGAGTTGCATTGTGAAACAGACGTAAGAGTAATGCTGTGTGTTTGGCTGAGTATACTTTGTCTACTGCAAAGCATGGTACCTGTAAATGTTACAATTACCATAGTACCTTGCCAGTTAGACATACTGTGAGGCTATGATTATGCAGAGTGTTGGGAGAACTTAAAAATAACTTATTCTCAAGAAGAACGGGTGAGGGAGAAGCCTAAGCAAAAAGCTAAGCCAGCACATTATCTAATTCTCAATGTAAAATAATGCAGGAGTGCGGAAGATGAACATCTGATTTGTCACATCTGATACACTAATGTTTTATCCAAAAGGAAGAACGCATTGTAACATGCTCATTCATCTGCATAAACACCACCTGGCCCTTTACAGGCACCTACTCAAGTAACAAAAGTTAATGGCAACCCATTTGTAGCCATTTCACTGGTAGAAATGGAAAGGTTTTTTTTTTTTTTGTTAAGTAACATATTTACATGAGTGTGTCAGTTGTAAGTAAAAAGAACGAGGAGTACTTGTGGCACCTTAGAAACCAACAAATTTATTTGAGCATAAGCTTTCGTAGGCTAAAACCCACTTCATTGGATGCATGCAGTGGAAAATACAGTAGGAAGATATATATATATATATATATATATATATACACACACACAGAGAACATGGAACAATGAGTGTTGCCATACCCACTATGACGAGAGTGATCAGTTAAGGTGAGCTATTATCAGCAGGAGGAGAAAAAACCTTTTGTAGGAGAAAAAAAAAACATTTTTTTTTCTCCTGCTGATAATAGCGCACCTTAACTGATCACTCTTGTTATAGTGGGTATGGCAACACCCATTGTTTCATGTTCTCTGTGTGTGTATATATATATATTCCTACTGTATTTTCCACTGCATGCATCCGATGACGTGGGTTTTAGCCCACGAAAGCTTATGCTCAAACAAATTTGTTCGTCTCTAAGGTGCCACATGGACTCCTCGTTCTTTTTGCTGATGCAGGCTAACACGGCTACCACTCTGAAACCTGTCAGTTGTAAGTAGTTTCCTTCTCAATGTTCATTTATGCAGCTCATCTTTGTGACTGAGAATTAAAATAAACTTGAAAAACAAATGTTCAAGACCCAGAAAAAAAAGTAATGGTCACCAAAGGTAAAAGCTGCTTTATTTTTATAGATGAATGTGTTTTTGTTTGCAGTTGAATAATCTGGAGGAATCCTAGAACAACAACGTGCAGAATATAACAGAAATCTGTATTGCCACATAAATGCTCTGTGATCTAAATAACAGTTGGGGATAGTTTCTATATATGGCTATGGAAGAAACAGGTTTGTCTTTTTTTTTTTTTTTTTAAACTGACACATCCCGGTCGCATGCCTCAGTAAGCATGCCGTTGTGCTACATTACACATATGTATGTATCCTCACATTTCTCCCTCAGACGCAAATAAAAACTAGGAAGCTGATTTCACTAAAATGCGGTGTACCAGCTATACAGCCATGGAAAGGAATTTACATGGGAAGGTGTGAAATGTAAAGTAAGTGGGTGAATTCTGCAGGTACGAAAAGGCACTCTTCACATAAAACTGCCTGCCCTTGATCCCCGGGTCTGGCTAAGATGCTCTTGATTCAGGAGGTGGGAGGGAGCAGAGATAGCTGTATGTCACCTTTGTGTCCTCCGGCTAGCTAGGGCAGCTGGGGTCTGATATGCGTAGAGTTGCTCTAACTTCCAGCAGCTTGTAATGACTCCCTAGACGATGTGATACTGGTCAGAGATCACCAGACCACAGAGAACTATAGCCATGACCCTTTCCTCACGCACTATGTCACTCGCATGATCTCTCTGCTGATCTGGGGATGGTGGGGGAGGGCCAGAAGCGTGTAGCACAAAAACTGCTATGTCCGCTATATATCATGCTGGGGGGAAATCGTCCTAAAAAAGTCATCTGATATCTTTAAGGCCCCTTTGTGCTGCCAGAGTGCAAAGCATATTAACACACATTCAAAGACTTCTTTTTGTTGTGAGCGGTGTAAGGTGGCCTTAGTGTAAATGAGAATCAGGCCCATGGCGGCTGTCATCTCTTGGGGCCCATTCATGCATGCCTTGCACACTAAACACTCCCAATGAAGTCAAGGAATATAGGATTGGACCCTAGATCAGTTGTTCAAATCCAGCATGGGCTGGTGGTGACTAGGGCTGCGAAAAATGTTCCCATAATGTTCTGAACTCACCCAAAATTGAGGGGAGGGACAGTTTTTGAGTTCTAAAGCAACTGCAAGCATCAATACATCTACACAACCCCAATCCACTACCCTGCACCTAAATAAGCTCCAACCCATACATATGCCCTGCAACTACTTCCCCCCCATCTCTCCTCTCCTGCTATTAGATACCTAGGGGCAGGGTGAGGAAGGAGGCCTGTCTCTGCCCTTTTTTTGAGACTCAATGCTTCTTCCAGATCTCCTTGGTTCTTCAGGGGCTGCCAACAGCTATTTTGCAGCCATCACTGTCCAGTTAAGTTCCTTTCTGGGACCTGGCAGCAGTGATCCTGTCAGATGGCTCTCTGAATAATTTACACCCAAGGGAGGCAGGATCCTAACACCCCAGTTCCAGCACAGAGGAGAGTGGCAGACCCTAGCTGCCCCTGAAATCAGCCAGTGATGAATGGGGGACCTCAAATGCATGGAGAAAAGGAACCTCTAGAGGGATGTGAGGTCTCTTCTGCATGTTGTTGTAGGTTGACCATGTAGACACTGTTAGGGAAGGTCTTGGAGGTTTGGGTTTGTAAAAGTAGAACCCCCAACATAAGAGGACTGGTTCATTGTTAGTCAAATCCTGCTGGGATAATTTCATATAACTTAGAACAACCAAATACATCCCTAGCAGCGAGACGTTTTACCACTGGATGGCTGTTCGATGGCCTATACTAAATTAGTTGGCTGTGAGGAATGGACCTGAGACCGCCAAGTGCTCACATCACATTACAATTGACACCCTTGTGGGCAGGCTCAGCTGAGAGGCTGAAGTGTGAATGGGCATTCAAAACAAGCTGGAGACCTTTGGACTGGGAGATTTTTCCATGTTGCTTCCAAAGCCATTCTGCTCTGTGAGGATACACAGAAGATGTCACTTGCTGGCAAAGGCAGTCTGGATCCTTTCATTGCATTCAAACTGTCAAAGCAAGCTACTGTAAGAGGGTAAATACTTAAGGATTCTAGGGATTGGGTCTAAGTAAATGACCTATTGAATTGCATTTCTCACTACCTAGTCGACTGGTTTATTTAGCATGACAAAAATGGCATCATATGACACACATATACTAGCTCAAAATGCTCACAATTTGTTATTGAAACCCAAGTACCTGTATGTAAACTGAACCTTCTTAGGAACCTAGTCTATTGTTTTATGCTACACATCCCAGAATTTCTCAGTGTCAGTGAGAAGTCTTTACTAAATGCATCTTTGTTTTTTGATGTTTTGAATGGGCGACAGGGGATGGATCACTTGGTGATTACCTGTTCTGTTCATTCCCTCTGGGGCACCTGGCATTGGCCACTGTCCAAAGACAGGATCCTGGGCTAGATGGATCTTTGGTCTGATCCAGTATGGCTGTTCTTATGTTTCAGAATTGTGACATGCAACCCCAGATCCCCATTAAGGACAGTGTGGATGTTCATTGCCCCGGCTCAAGCTCTGGGAGGAGGCTGTATTGTGCTACAGCAAGGCAGAGGTCTCTTCAAGCTTTCAAACAATGCAGACATGATGTAGCCTATAAAAGGGTATAGCACGTGCTTTCCTCCATCAGCATCCATTTCTGCTGCTCAGCGTGGAGGAGAAGGTATGGGGCATTGGCCTTATTTCCATGTGCCTCCTTTTCTCCCCCTCTTTGTAGAAGTTAGCAAGTCTGAGAAGAACCGTTCCCATTTTGTTTGGTCTCTGCATGGAAGTTACCAGATGAAGAGGAACTCCTTGAGTTCTCTGTGTACCTTGAGCACCTGGACAAGGGCCTAACATGATATGACTCTTAGTGTTACAAATTTACTCCCATAACCCTATCCTAGAATAAACATGCACTTACCATCTCAGGTCTTGGCCTCTATTCATATTTCAACAGAAATAAATTACATGTATTCCATGCGATAGTGATGTCTATCATACTCTGTCTCTGCCATCAGGAGCATGCAGAGACTCATATGCTGAGTGAGTGAAAAGTCATGATTATGTATGTGTGTGGTTTTTTTTTTAAATAAATAAGTCTCTGCTACTCCAATCAGTTGAAGAAACAAGAATGTCAGAGGTCTATTTATTGTTTTCCCTTGCAGGCATGACCGCTTTAAGATCAGTGGGGGTCCTTAAAGGAGAGTTGAGAGTAGCCCTTTAAGGGTAATGAATATTTTTTTTCAGGGAAAAATATAGATTTCTCTCCTTCTTTTTTTTTCTCTTTCAGAGAAATGCCTTTAGCCTTTTTTAAAAATGACTAGATATTATTGTTCCATAGTGCTTTGCACAATGGCCATACAATGCTTGCCCCGAAGAGCTCCACTAAGCTACTTCTGATTCGAATAAAGGCATGTACCCAATGCAAAGGGACAGAAGGGAGGAGTGGCACCTGCCAATTCTTTGTGTTTATAAGGAGGAACTAGACGAAAATGGGGGAACTGAGATAATGACTCACTTTTAAAGAAATGTTGATTTATTTGTAGATCATGTAGCCTAGATCATGGCCCTGTTGTGCTAGTGAGAGACAGCCCCGCCAGGAAGACAGACTCTAAACAGACGGACAAAGGAAATATTATTATCCCTTTTGTAGAGATGAGGAACTGAGATGCAAACATGGGCCTGAACCAAAGCTTACTGCAATCAATGAGAGTCTTTCCAGTGACTTCAGTGGGCTTGGATCAGGCCCTAAGGGCCAGATCTGTAAGGTATTTAGGCACTTAAACATGCAGATGGGGGGCTACTGGGATTTTCAAGAGTGCTAGACCGCTAATTCCAGTTAATGGGAGTGAGGTGCCTCCGTGCTTTAGAAAATCTCACTAGATGCCTATCTGCATCTCCAGGTGCCTAAATATCTTAACAAGCTGGCCACAAGTGACTTGGGCAAGATCACACAGGAGGTCTGAGTCCCAGCTAGGAACTGAACCCTAGTGTCTTTGTCACAAGGCCACCTACCCACAAGGCTATTGTCCTTTTCATGGCTAATTAACAGTTACCAATTAACATACTTTACTTTCTTTTATAAAATATAATTTCCTTCTGTGTCTAGAGCAACAAAGGGTTTACCACATGCACTGCCTGCATGAAGCTGTCAATTAGTATGGCCCTGGAGAGCAAATTCTCTGCTAACTATAGCCAATAGGAAACCGTTCATTTTGTCACTCCATGTTATCAGTGTGCAGCACCCATCAGGCTGGGACCTTAGACTCTATTGGACATAAGAGCTTGAAAAATCTGATCATTGCTTAGAGTGGATCAGTGGAGAAGAGCATTTTGCAAGCACAGTTTAAGATCATGTGGCTCTGTGAATTCTGCATGCTCAGTGTACCTAACGAGAAGCCCACTGAAGTCAATCAGAGCCTTACTGTTGACTTAATGGGCTTTGGATCAGACCCAGTTTCTATAAATGTGCAGTTTGACTTCCAAAAATATGTAGAAAATTGGAGTTTACTACTGTTTGTTGTAATGATGAATAGGCTGATTCAGAGAATTATATGTACTATGTATTGATTCTGCATAAAAATTGGTGAGGTTAACAGTTAAACAAGGAAAGAGATTCCTTTTTTGAAGGACTTGTAGATATATTAGTCCTGTAAAAATAATCAACTGCAGATGCAGGCCTGATTTTGTTCTTATTGACACACCATTTTACCACACCATAACTTTGTTGACTCTGCAATTACACCAGATCAGAATCTGGCCTAATTATTTAATCACTCAGATTTGTTTTAATAAAAGATACAGAATGTCACCCACAAGAGCAAAAACCAACAACAACAATGACAAAAACCTGCAGCAGACAACATGCAAATAATTCAAATGCAGCTTCTATAGCTAGTGAGTGGATATAGACTCTTATGTATGGCTAGAAATACTTGCCTAGCTCTGAGCTTTCCTTTCAGAATTAGAACTGATTGAATAAGGAGCTATTTTCAAACAAGTAATTTTTGGAACATTATTGGAACTTAGAGAGAGCTCTTTCTGAGGACCCTGTGGTAGAAGCTTTCCATCAAGCAAAGCTGATGGCTTGTTATGTTTCAGCTAGTATAACAGCTGTCTTTTTCTGTACAAAGGGGCAATTAGAAATCATTTGTAATAAAAGCCTCTTTTTCTTCTGTTACAAGAGCCTTTGTCTTTTGCTGACCCTTTTGAAAGTTGCAGTTTTGCAAAAAAACCTTGAGAGAAGGAGGCTTTCTTGTCTTTAATCTAAGGGCAGAGTAAAAGCCTAAGTAACTGTCTATGGTACCACTTTAATCAACTTAATGCAGCCTGCTAGAACACAGGCTTTGGGGGAGTACAAAGAGATACTCAGATGTAAGCCCATGAGTGGATACTTTCACTGGGCATTCGCCTAAAAACAACTATATGAGATAAGAGATCTGGTCCAAGAGGAGTCAATGACATGGTAGACAGTAGCTTGATAGAGGCTGGAAATGATGCTGTTCTGTTGTGTTGGGAGAGGTGTAGTGGCAAAAGCCAGCTGGTCCCTCTATGTAGCATAATTTCCTTTATAAGGTGCTTGTGAAAAAGAAGTACAGTGTGTTGGACCTTTGTTTAGTTCAAAGGTTTTTACCTCTTTATTCTAAAGCCCCATTGTGAATTCATGGGGCTTAAAATATGTATCACAGTCCCTTTCATTTTATCCTTTTCAGAGAAATCAAAGGTAAAAAAAAAAGTTTGTTCCCCCCCCCTCCTTCCAATGAGCCTTGTCTGTTTGAAATGGTCTGGTGTTTGTATATCAGTCTCCCAATATTGCTCTTTCAATAGAATCTTTGTGATTTTTTTTCTGTAAGAATTTGGTAGACAAACATTTTTTTAAAAAGGGGTTTCAAGTAACTTCCAGGTAAATAAAATGCACTTTTACATTCCTCTCTCCAAAACCTCCGATTTCAAAAAAGAAACTTTGAAACATGTTTTAACAGGAGTGTCCTATAAAACAAACCCCCCTTTTTACTAACAGTAAAGCTTGTGGACATTTTATA
This sequence comes from Eretmochelys imbricata, assembly GCF_965152235.1. Taxonomy (NCBI): domain Eukaryota; kingdom Metazoa; phylum Chordata; order Testudines; family Cheloniidae; genus Eretmochelys; species Eretmochelys imbricata. The sequence goes on from NC_135579.1 coordinate 76,259,876, forward strand.
TGACATTTCTTTAGTGGCTGCAATCCTCTACCTTGATTTTTAGGAGCATGTATTGACATTTTCTTCAATAAAACTTGTGGTAAAACATTCATGTTTAAATGTTATTGTCTCTTACACTTGGATTTCCATTCTCTTTGTCTATTCAGAAGGAGCTGCAAATAAGACAGAATGTATAACAGGAATACAGGACTTAGCACCTCAGATGATAAATATGGTAGCATAGGTACACTACTCCAGTGATATGCAAAATAATCTTGTGATGAGTGTTACTAATTGTTCCTGAACACATGATTTGTTACCAGGGCATATCTTTCACAGGGAACAAGTGAACTGCTTACTTTCCGTACTTGCTGTGAGCTATATACTCTCAGATGATATATGATATGTAGTTTAAATTCTATCTTTTACCCACTCGATAAATGTAAACCACAATCTGTGATTGACGGTTTTTATGAAAAAAGTGAAATGATCTGGTTTTACAGTGAAGACAGAATAATCTGTTAACAGAGCAAAAATATTGGTGACACAACAGTGTTTCCAAAAGAAATATTTCGTGCATCATCCTGAGATGTGAATCAAAACAATCATGACAGGTGAATGAAAAGAAGAAAATTAAGATATAGCTACAAACAAAAGCAGCATTAATAATTCAGGTAAATAAACTTCGGTATACAAAAAGAGAGCCTGCTGTCAAGGTGATGGAGAATGTTTCCTCAAGTACAGCACATTTAGGCAACAGAAAAATGCATAGCGGTTCAATGCTTTACATTTCCACAAGGGCTTTTTTTATATTTCTAATTTCACTCTCCTTGTTATATTTTTCTAGTTAGGTTATGGATCACAGTAAATAATGTTAAGTCTTGTTAAATGAGTGTGATTTTCAGTAAGGTAAACTTCATTACAGCTTTTTAAGACACTAACAGCAGGTATACTGTAAACTAAATGTATCTCTCTCTTCTTTTTTTAATACCCTGCAATTTATTTATTTTCAGCTTTAATTGGCTCACAACCACCACTTTCTTAATCGAGCTATTTTAACTCATCTGGCTCCATACCTTGGAAGGGACTCAGATCTACCCTCTACTGGTATCTTTTAACAACATTGAAATAGTCATTACAATATATATTTTTAATTTGCAGTGCAGGTGGGCCCGAGACCAAATCTCCAGATCCAAACCGTGTCTCCAACTTTGCTGGGGCTGTATGTGTTCAAAATATAATCCTCTATGTGGATCTGATTTCTACAAATGGCTCTTATCTTTGTAAAGGGATGTGACTGTAACCCTTCTGCCAGGCCAAGTTGATAGTAGCAAGGGCCGGGTTCAGTACACAGGGGTTCCCTCTCACCAAAGCAAATGCAAAACTGGCTCGAGCCCCCACCCAGTGACCTGGGAAAATCTTACACACCCCCTGGGTGCCTCAAAGAGGCAATACTTCCCCTCTCGCAAGCACAGAGTCTCGGTGTAGTAGAGAATCTTTAATAACATGAGGTAAACAACATCAGCATTAAATTGGGGAAACACTACAACTAGTATTCATTAACCAAACCATGAGCAAAGACCCACCCCAGAAAATTGGGCCACATCCTTTCCCTCGGGTTCTTGAGTCCCAGAACCCAAACGTCTCTTGAGTCCAGCAATCCACAAATCACCCAAAGTCCAAAAAGTCCAGCCCCAGAGTTCAAAAGTTCATCTGCAGAGTGTTACTCCCCAGTCTGGCTAAAAATGTGCCTGTGTGTGGGGGGAAAGAGGTAAGGGGCACCTTACGTGACCTGAAGCTGACTGCCCCACAGGGCTCCGCTCCACTCTCTCACGAATGGCTCCGCTCTGCACAGCTCAGCTCAGCTCGCCATCTTACGAACGCTCCGCTCCGCCGTCTCACGAACGGCCCCGCTCTGCACAGCTCGCCTTGCCGTCTCACGAGCGCTCCGCCAGCCTATCCACGAACAGCACCACTGCACTCTAGATCTTCCGGCTCCCCACTACTTGACAAAGCCCTTTCACATCTCTCATCCCACCGTGGCCCAAATGGTTCAAAGGGGCCATAGTGTCTCTGCACAGGAGGCTTTGGGGACCTCCCCTTATTCTTGGTCTTAGATTTGTTCTTGCTGGACTGATGTCCCCTGGTAAGATCATTCAGAGGCTTTACAATCGTAGCACAGTTTTTCACAAACCTGCGGTAGTAACCACTAAATCCAAGAAAGGTCTTGAGTTCTCTGTAGTGACTTGGACGTGGTCATGTAGTGAGTGCTTCTATTTTATCAGGATCAGTACTCACACCCTCTTGGGACACAATGTGACCCACATACTTCACTGAGGTTCTGCAGAACTGGCATTTGTCAATTGAAAGCTTCAGACCATAATCCTCCAACCTATCAAGCACTTTAAGAAGTCTTTCTTCATGCTCCTCTAAGGTTCTTCCAAACACAATCAGGTCATCCAAATAAACTAACACTTGCAGTAAATTCATGTCTCCCACAACTTTCTCCATGAGACGTTGAAAGGTGACAGGTGCTCCAGAAATCCCTTGGGGCATGCGTTTGAACTGATAAAACCCTAATGGGCAGATGAAGGCTGTCTTCTCCTTATCTTCTTCTCCCAGAGGGATCTGGTAGTATCCACTTCGAAGATCCAACACAGAGAACCACTGGCTTCCCAGCAAACAGTCTAAGGCATCTTGCACGCGAGGCATAGTGTACTGGTCGACCACAGTACGGCTGTTTAGGGTGCGGTAGTCAATACACATCCGGATTTTCCCATTCTTTTTACGGACTACCACAATGGGTGAGGCGTATGGGCTGCGGGACTCTGTAATGATGCCATTTGCAGCCAGCTCCTGAAGATGATGTCACACATCTTCCATCTCAGAGAGAGCAATCTTCCTAGATCTCTCCCTGAAAGGTCGAGAGTCATGTAGTCTGATATTGTGTTCTACTCCTTTTGCACATCCCACTCATGCAGTGAGAACACCTTGGATCTTTCACAAAGTTTCTTCCTCAGGTGATCTTTCCACTCCTCAGACACTGGTGAATCTCCAAAGTCAAACTTTGTTGGGTCTATCGTTGGAACTTGAGTTTCACACTGGGGTTTTACAATTGACTCGGGCTCAAAGAGGTCTGCTATCTTTTGTCCTTGCTTCACAAAAATATCACAACTCGTTTCATTAGCAATCAGTATAGTCACCTCTTCCTGGGCTTCAGCAGGTAGGGTTATGACTCCACTAAGAACCTGCACTCCTTCAGGGAGCCCTCCCTCGGTCGGCTGCCCTACCACTGCTAATGTTCTCTTACTGCCTTTCAGGCAGGTACTCATGATGATCACCTCCTTTTCTGTCATTGCAGGCACCACTAAGGGGACCGGGCCTACGTACCTCAATGCTCCCACCGGCAAATCAGGCATCACTCTTTTTGCGTCCTCAATTTTTCTGTAGGCTGTGGCACAATGTGTGTGTATCACCAAGGTGTTCAGGTATTGGTCCCCTGCTCGCTGTCTGCAGGAATCTGCAAATACCTTAAAGAGGCTGGAGTTGGTCCCTATTAGCACGGACACATCAGAGACACCTTTAGGGTCAGGGCATATTAAAGCTGCAGAGTCCACCTCCTGTCTTACCCCAGCGATCTCTTCTGGGAATTCCAGGTGTACAATGACATACCCCTGATACAGGTATTCATCCATGCTGAAGCCACACAGGCCAAGCCCTGTCAAGGGCTGTATAGGCAGATGCGTAAGCATCTGCTGGTAGAAAGACTGGAATATGATAGTCACTTGGGATCCCGTATCAAGCACTGCTCTACATTCTGTCCCTTCAACCTTTAAAGTGACCTCTGCTCGAGGTCCTATCAATCCTGGTGGGATTCAGGTGGCATGGTTCTTCGCAGGGGAGCCTCCAAACCCTGCAGGCCTAGGCGGCTCCCCCTGGGCTGTTTCCCGACTTTCCCCAGGTGGTCCTCAGCTTTTGGTATACTAGTGGGGGATTCTCTGCATTCTGACACCTGGCAGCAATGTGCCCACCCTGGCCACACCAGTAGCAGAAGAAGGATTGCCCTTTTCCATTTTGCCGGGGTGGGGCAGAGGTTCTAAATGTAGTTTTCTGGACCGTGGTAACGGGGGGTTCCTTGTACCCTGAAGTCTTTGCTGAATCGATGGTATTCTCTAGTTCAGCCACTTTCTGTGTCAGGACCTGCACTCGTTGGGTAAGTTCCTCTTGAGGATTCACCATCAGCACCTTGGGCATTCGTATGGATGTTGTGGCAGTTGCCTGGGGTGGCTGAACCTCCCAAACTTCACCAGCTGCCTGCCTCTCTTCCTCCTCTAGGACCTCTTTTATCAGCCGAGAGTAACCTGGTGGATTGTCTTGGCGCTCCCTTAATCGAAGCTGGAGAAGGATTGGGTTCTGATATTGAATTCCCCTCACAATCTGAGCCAATCTAGTCCGGTCCATTTGCTCAACCGCTACTGCTCCCCTCATGATGGCTCTCTGTAATAATTTGTCCAACCTCTGGATATAGGCAGAAACTTTCTCTCCCTTTTGTTGCCTGGCATTGAGGAACTTGCAATAAACATCCTCTGAGCCCTTGGTTCTCCCAAAGTCATGATCAAGAGCTTCTAGGCAGTCCTTTACCTTGACCCCAGGGTTACTGAGCTTCAGGGTGCGAATCACATCTAGGGCTGGCCCCCCGAGGCACTCTACTAGTCGCCTTCTCTTTTCAGCTTCAGGTACTGCCCACTCCTGCAGCATTTCAGTGGTGTGTTCCAGCCAGGGTTCAAATGCTTCCTCCCCAGGTATTGGGGTGGGACCCCCAGAAAACAACCTCAGTTTATGATAGGGGCTTGACTCAGGGTGGGGTGGCACAACCTTCTCTAATGCTTGCCCCAAAGCCTTCACCCACTCATCAGGTGATGGAGCAGCCTACCGGGGTGGGACTCCTGGGTCAAGGCCCAACAGACCCGGCATATCAGCCAAGGTCTTCCCCTCTTTCCCCAAAAAGGCCGACATTTTCTTTAAAAACTCCACTTCAGAGGCAGGTGCTGGTGAGGGCTGGCTCTCAGTAGTTATTACCTTCCACTCACCATCTTCCACTGCTATCGTGCCTGGAACCTGTAGAGGGTCCAGAGCTGACGACAGCTCACACAGTACAGCAAAATCTCCGTCCTTTCTCACAAACATGCGCCCATGCATTTTACACTTACTCAGGTACTCAGTGGATGCCCTTAAAGCAGGCTCTATTGAGCCTTCATCGAACGCCTCCGGCACCCCGGTCACCAGGAGACAGTTCCTAGGGTTAATATTCATCCCCCTGCACCGATAACAGAGACACTGGGGAGCCCACAACAGCCAAAGTGACCATTTGGGCAGCTATGGCCTCATTCTAGGCGGGGTGGGTGTGCCTATGCAAATGAGATCGGCCCCTGAAGTTCTTTTCCACAACTTGCCACAGATGTCAGGGTGGAGCTCATCCTGGCTCTGCTTACATAACCAAAACCTGGATCTGAACACTCTCAGACTTTGAGATGTTTGAAATCTGAGCCAAGTTCTGAGTTTGTGGCCTGGGCTCATCTGTAAATTGCAGTGGTGGGTGGATGTGAATGTAAAGGGATTATTCACTGAAGATGCAGTTTTTGGTAGAGTAGATCTAAAAAGTTGTTCCATAGAAATATCAAGTTCTAAAGAGAGTCATTTGAAAGAAACATTGTTCCAAAGAAGAACATAATCAAGAAGCAAAGGAGGTGCCATAAGCAGGAAAAATTATTGGTTCATCTATTCTGGTAACCCTATCTCTGATAGTGGCTTAAACCTGCCATTTCAGAGAAAGTTGACTCATACCTCCCCACTATCCATAATACACAATTCACAGCAAAGCTATAAACCATCTCCCAAAATGCTTTACAGCATTAAATAATGGAGATACAGAATTAAAGTAACCAATAGAAGAGGAATTAAGAGGTACGGGCACAGGAGAACTGGTGTGTTTTCAACTGAGAATTGAAATCTCAAGAATCACTATAGGGGAGAGATACAGGAAAGCTGTTTCATGTGGTGAAGCTTTGGGAAAAGAGGACAATTGAAACCACAGTAGTAAGATTGTATAACTGGCAGAGAAGAGGCTAGAGCTCTTAGAGTGGAGAACACAGGGACAAGAGTGGATGGACAAGGAGTGTGCAAGAGGTTGGAGCAAACCAATGAAAGATTATTAAGACAAAATAAATTTTGAACTGGATTGTGAAGTGGATGGAGGAGCCAACTGAGTTGTTTGTGGACGAGGCAATGTACTCATCCTTGACAAGGTAGGGAGCTGCATGCTGGACTGGCTGGAGTCTGGAAGGCTTTGGAGAAGGGAGTTGCAAAAGTCAAGATGACAGGAGATGAAGGCATGGATGAGGATGATAGGAACGGCAGAGTCGGGGCACTGGTATACGCAAGTCATACATCTGGGGTCATGATATGCTGGTTTGAAGATACAAAAGATGCCAGAGGAGAAGTGTCAAGGATGATGCCAAGGCAATAGATGGCTGAAGTAAATAGTAGATGTGAGTTGAGACAGGAGATGGGGAAGATGGCTGTTGGATGGCAGAGTCAGAGACAGTGCTTAGAGTGCTATGTAGGTACTCCTATACCACGGTATCAAAGATCAGGAAGGCTGTGTATTTTAAAGTGCTGCATCACTGCCCCTAGCAGCTGGCTTATATTAAAATCAAACCTTTACTGCTCTTGCTAGCTAAAGGAGAATCTCCTGTGGCTGAAGGAAGTGAGGCTGAATTCTGTCCACACTGCTGCATATGTGCAGTATAAATGGTATCTTTATGTACACAGCAGACACAATTATGGCATACTAAATACACAGCAGCCCAACTTTTTCAGAGGAAAGTTTGGCCCGATCTCCAAAGTCAAGAAGAAAGCAAAACAAGGTGGACCCCTTGTACTGCCCCTTCTCCCCCACAGAGGCTACACAGTTCATTCAAAGAGGGGATTACCAACAGGTTCCATGCGCGAGTCTATTTTCCTTTGCTACACCCTTTAGTTGCAGGGTGGGAAATCTCCACCACTGACTTCCTGAGGAAACTTCAATCCATCGGTGATCTTCCTGATAACACTATCCTGGCCACTATGGATGTAGAAGCCCTCTACACCAACATTCCACACAAAGATGGACTACAAGCCGTCAAGAACACTATCCCCGATAATGTCACGGCTAACCTGGTGGCTGAACTTTGTGACTTTGTCCTTACCCATAACTATTTTACATTTGGGGACAATGTATACCTTCAGATCAGCGGCACTGCTATGGGTACCCGCATGGCCCCACAGTATGCCAACATTTTTATGGCTGATTTAGAACAACGCTTCCTCAGCTCTCGTCCCCTAAAGCCCCTACTCTACTTGCGCTATATTGATGACATCTTCATCATCTGGACCCATGGAAAAGAAGCCCTTGAGGAATTCCACCATGATTTCAACAATTTCCATCCCACCATCAACCTCAGCCTGGTCCAGTCCACACAAGAGATCCACTTCCTGGACACTACAGTGCTAATAAACAATGGTCACATAAACACCACCCTATACCGGAAACCTACTGACCGCTATTCCTACCTGCATGCCTCCAGCTTTCACCCTGACCACACCACACGATCCATCGTCTACAGCCAAGCTCTGCGATACAACCGCATTTGCTCCAACCCCTCAGACAGAGACAAACACCTACAAGATCTCTGTCAAGCTTTCTTACAACTACAATACCCACCTGCGGAAGTAAAGAAACAGATTGATAGAGCCAGAAGAGTTCCCAGAAGTCACCTACTACAGGACAGGCCTAACAAAGAAAATAACAGAACGCCACTAGCCGTCACCTTCAGCCCCCAACTAAAACCCCTCCAACGCATTATTAAGGATCTACAACCTATCCTAAAGGATGACCCAACACTCTCACAAATCTTGGGAGACAGACCAGTCCTTGCCTACAGACAGCCCCGCAACCTGAAGCAAGTACTCACCAACAACCACATACCACACAACAGAACCACTAACCCAGGAACTTATCCTTGCAACAAAGCCCGTTGCCAACTGTGCCCACATATCTATTCAGGGGACACCATCACAGGGCCTAATAACATCAGCCACACTATCAGAGGCTCGTTCACCTGCACATCCACCAATGTGATATATGCCATCATGTGCCAGCAATGCCCCTCTGCCATTTACATTGGTCAAACTGGACAGTCTCTACGTAAAAGAATAAATGGACACAAATCAGATGTCAAGAATTATAACATTCATAAACCAGTCGGAGAACACTTCAATCTCTCTGGTCACGCAATCACAGACATGAAGGTCGCTATCTTAAAACAAAAAAACTTCAAATCCAGACTCCAGCGAGAAACTGCTGAATTGGAATTCATTTTCAAATTGGATACTATTAATTTAGGCTTAAATAGAGACTGGGAGTGGCTAAGTCATTATGCAAGGTAGCCTATTTCCCCTTGTTTTTTCCTACCCCCCCCCCCCAGATGTTCTGGTTTAACTTGGATTTAAACTTGGAGAGTGGTCAGTTTGGATGAGCTATTACCAGCAGGAGAGTGAGTTTGTGTGTGTATGGGGATGGGGGGGGTGAGAAAACCTGGATTTGTGCTGGAAATGGCCCACCTTGATTATCATGCACATTGTAGGGAGAGTGGTCACTTTGGATGAGCTATTACCAGCAGGATAGTGAGTTTGTGTGTGTGATTTTTGGGAGGGGGGTGAGGGGGTGAGAGAACCTGGATTTGTGCAGGAAATGGCCCAACTTGATTATCATGCACATTGTGTAAAGAGTTGTCACTTTGGATGGGCTATCACCAGCAGGAGAGTGAATTTGTGTCGGGGGGTGGAGGGTGAGAAAACCTGGATTTGTGCTGGAAATGGCCCAACTTGATGATCACTTTAGATAAGCTATTACCAGCAGGACAGTGGGGTGGGAGGAGGTATTGTTTCATATTCTCTGTGTGTATATATAAAGTCTGCTGCAGTTTCCACGGTATGCATCCGATGAAGTGAGTTGTAGCTCACGAAAGCTCATGCTCAAATAAATTGGTTAGTCTCTAAGGTGCCACAAGGACTCCTTTTCTTTTTGCATCCCTGGAGAGAGATCTTTGGAGTACTCATTCATGAAAGGTGGGGGCTTTCATTACCCATTGTTGCTGAGAGGTGGGCCGAGCAACTGAAGGGGATGTGCCACAACTAGAAGTTGATTCTTTAACTGAAGTGGGGGCTTACTCCCATATATTGTCACGTGGGCTGTAAATTCATTCTAGCTGCATCCTCCTCTTCTCCAGGGCTGAGTCTGTTGCAACACTGTCATGCAGGAAGAGTATCTCTTTGGCACACACAGCCTCTTTACATTTTCTTCCCCAACTTACTGACAATAAACCAAGAAAGCATATCTGACTCTGGGAACAAAATTGCCATGTAACACGGCAATCAGGCTTGGCGGAGTCTGTCTCTCCGATCTGGAAAAGCTTGGGTAACAGTGAAAGGCTGAGATTGCCTTTACGTTCATGCTTCTGAGAGACATGTTCTCCGTTCAAATAGGGTGCAGCCTCAGTAGCTGCATAACCTGGGAGGTTTGCAGAACCAAGTTACTCAGGGCCAGCATCAATTGAGGAAAAAGTTGGGTTGCAGACACCTGCTGAAAAGGCCACAAAAAGGGGGTATAAATGTCCTGCTCCTGAGCTTCTGAATGCCTCTGGAGACTATAAGAAGAGCCATGCTGGTTTAGACCAATGGTCCATCTAGCCCAGTGTCCTGTTTTACAACAGTGGCCGGTGCCAGAGGCTTCATAGAGAATAAAAAGATCAGAGCAATAATTGGGTGATCCATCCCCTATTGTCCACTCCCAGCTTCTGGCAGTTGGAGCTTTAGGGACACCGAGAGCACGGCGTTGCAGCCCTGACCATCTTGATTAATAGCCATTGATGGACCTAACCTCCATGAGCTTATTTAATTCTTTTTTGAACCCACTTATAAAACATCCCCTGGCAATGAGTTTCACAGGTTGACTGTGCAATGTATGAAGAAGTACTTCCTTATGTTTTAAACTGGCTGCCTATTTAATGTCATCTGGTAACCCCTGGTTCTTGTATTAAGTGAATGGGTAAATAACACTTACTGTCTGTACACCAGTCATGATGTATGACCTCTTTCATATTTCCCCCAGTTATCTCTCTTTCTAAGCTGACCAGTCCCAGTCTTTTTAATTTCTCCTCATATGGAAGTTGTTCCATATCCCGAATCACTTGTCTTGCCCTTCTCTGTACTTTTTCCAATTCGAATGTCTCTTTAGAGATGGTACAATCAGAAGCACACAGTATTCAAGGTGGGGACATACCATGGATTTACATAGTGGCATTATGATATTTACTGTCTTGTTATCTATCTCTTTCCTAATGGTTCCTAATATTCTTTTAGCTTTTTTAACTGCCACTGCACATTGAGCGGATGTTTTTAAAGAACTATCCACAATCTCTTTCTTGAGTGATTAAAAACTCATTTAGATCTCATCATTTTGTGTATGGAGTTGGGATTATGTTTTCCAGTATGCATTACTTTGCATTTATCAACAAGTAATTTTCATCTGCCATTTGTTGGCCAGTTACGCAGTTTTGTGAGATCTGGTTATAACTCTTCACAGTCTGTTTTGGACTTAACTATCTTGAGTAATTTTATATGGTAAAGTTTTCCACTTCAGTTTACCCATTTTCCCAGATCATTTATGAATATGTTTAACAGCACTGGTCCCAGTACAGATCCTCAGGGGCCTCTGCTATTTACCTCTGTCCACTGTGAATAAGGACCACTTATTCCTACCCTTTTGTTTCTTATCTTTTAACCAGATACTGATCCATGTGAGGACCTTCCCTCTTATCCCATGACTGCTTACTTTGCTTAAGAGCCTTTGGTGTGGGTCCTTGTCAAAGGCTTTCTGAAAGTCCAAGTGCACTATACTAACTGGATCACCCTTGTCCACATGCTCGTTGACCCACTCAAAGAATTCTAATAGATTGATGAGGCATGATTTCCCATGGAGAAAGACCCCAGACTATGCAGATTTCCTCCACTACAAATTCATTCTTCTCTGTGTCATGTTCCTGGCTAAACAGCAGTACTTCTCCACTCTCATTGTCTCCCATACTAACAGGCCCAGCTTCTTATTTTCAACCTTGGACTGCGTTCCAAAACCTGCCTTCCTTCTGTGACTTCCTCCTTTTCCAAGTTGGATCCCACCAATTTCCTCAGAGAGAACCACATGAACCACAGTGATCTACGTTTACCCTTGCTCCCTTGTCTTCTTCCCCAACGCCTTCTGCTCGCTCTCTCTCTCTCTCCTGTCAGGAAGATTTATCACTTTAACTCCTTTAACAACTTCTCAGCTGCCCCAGTGGCTCCACCCCTCCCATTTTCTTGCCCTCATTCTCCCACTCTCTTCTGGTTCCTTCCCTTACAATAGTAGCATGCTCTTTCCTCTCATCCTCAAAAGCATTCCATCTCCATCTGCCTCCAACTACTGTCCTATCTCCCGTCTGCCCTTCACATGTAACTAATTGAACATATCCTCTACAGCAGCTGCCTTGGATTTCTCACCTCCAGCTTCATGTGACTACCCCTCTAATTTTGTCTTCTTTTCTCTCCACTGAACTGACACTACATTCACCAAGATCTCTGATAACCTATTTCTGGACAAAGAAACACAGGTCCATCTATCCCAGTATAATCCATCCCTCTTGACTTTTCCAATTTTTGACACTGTCAGTCATACACTCCGTAGGCTTTTGCAACTATTCCCTCTCCTGGTTCTCCTCCTACTTCTCAGATCACTGCTACAATATCTCCTTCAGTATGTCCTCCTCTCCCCTGTGCCACTGTCTGCAGCTAGAGAATGAGTTTGTAGTGGAGGAAATTTACATGGTGATGGACAAAATTGAATTCCTCATCTTTATTTCCAAACCTTCATTGAACTTTCCCCTTTCTTTATCCGCCTTTGAAAACATCACCATGCAACTGTCACTCAGGCCCATAGCATGGACATCAGATTTGATTTTTAACTTCTCTTTAGGCCTGCACCTCCAGCCTGTGCCCACATCTTGTTGCAGCAGAAGAATTTACTCTTCTAAGATCTGGTCTTTTTTCCCCAGCCACTCAATGAAAGCTGTTATCCATATCCCATCTTGATTACTGTAACCTCCTTGAAGACACTGGGGTTGCAGAAGTGTAATTGAAGGCAGAATTTGGCCAGTATAAACTTTATTACTGGAGACATTGCATGAGTTGAACTGACTTCATTTGACACTTAGGTTGTAAGGGACCAGGGCATAGGTGTCCTGACCTAGTGGTCACAGTTGGGTTGGAATCCACACATCAGGGATGGTACTCAGTAAGCAGGGGTCAGAGCAATTGCTAGAGCTGAGCTCAATAAGCAAGAGTCGGGGTCAAAGTCAGACCAGGGTCAGAGACCAGAGTAGTACCAGGCTTGAGTCATGGTCAGTCAGGCTGGGATCAGAGGCTGGACATCAGGAGATGAGATGAGTTAAGGTGCGGCCAGATCTAGAGTCACAGCAGGCCCAAAGTCTATGCTGTTGCCCATACAACTTCCTGGGGCACCCACCAGGGTTAAACTGGGTTGGCCAATCAGAGGGCCGCAGGGTACTGTCATTCTGGGTCCCTTGAGCGGTACTTCCTGTGGTGCCTATTCTCTACCTGGCTGTAGCTCTGTCTGGCTTCCCATTGGCATTGTGGGAATGTCAGTAGTCCCAGACTCTGCAGACCTGGGTTCTGTTCCCTGCATCCTTACACAGGTTGAGTTTGCAGGGCTGTCTGTCTACTTTTACTTGTAAACAAAGTGAATTTGATTTGAAGATTGAGACACAATCAATGCGGAATCTTACGGTGTCATTTCTCACTTCTGAGACTAGAAGCAAACGTTAAAGGAAACATCTGTGCAGGATACTCCAGCAAACACAGTAAATATTGGACTCAACCGTGCAAACATCTACTCGTGAGAGTAATCCTTATCCATGTTACTCTCCTTGGGACAACTGACATAAGTAAGTGTTACTGACGCTTAAATGCAAATTTTGGAAATAATAAAAAGATGGAATACATAATCAGGCATTTTCTGAGAGAAGCCTGGTTTTTACTCGATAGAATTAATGTAATATGTAGAATCTGTAACTTGCCTCCTTATCTTAACTTTTAAATCAAATCACCTTGTATAGCTCCCTGGCTGTTCCCTTCGAAACTACACACTGTATGAAACTTAGAAAATCAAGCTGGGATAATTGACTGCTTTACTAACAGCTGTGCCTTTAATTTCATTTAGTGTTTTGTCTTTATATCCTCATTTAAGCCAGCAAGCAGTAAATGCATAGGTTTCTTCAATATTTTCAATGACTGAGTATAGGCTTATGAAATTCATTAAATATTACCACAATAAGAAAAAAAAAATACAAACCACAAGAGAAAAACAATTTGTACATAAGACTTTAGTGCAAACTAGACTGTTTCAGTGTTTATAAATATTCCTCTGTGGAGAAAAGTGTATGTATTATAATAATAATTATGCATTAGTGCCTCATTAGTAGGGGGTTACATCCATGCTGTTCCTTTTCCTCTAGTGTATTTTTGGTAAGTTAACATTTTAATAAGTCTTATTTAGTAAATCCAGAAGAATGTGAGTATATGTGCCTGTGTATGGAGAGCCTAGAGATTTTTTTTTTTTTTTAAACTGGGCAACAGTGAAATTTGTAGATTCCAATCGGTAAGGTGATGCAAAGAATCTCTCTCACGTTTTTTCCTGCACACTCATGGAAGAAAAGAGGTAGAGCTGAGTAATCAAAAATATATGGAACAGTGCTGCATAAGAAATACTTTTTCCATAAGGGAGGTTTGGTTATCTTTATTTTGGAGCATCTTCTTCGAATCCATAGCTATCTAATCTCTCTCTCTCTCTCTCTTTCTGTGTACACATATGATAGATAGAAGCAAATATAGCATAGCTTGTCAATATATCATGCTGTTAAAAACTACTGAATAATTTGGTTTATGAAATTAATTTTTTTTGCTGATGATGATTTTTAATAACACATAAGCTATTAAGTGCTTGTAAAGAAAAGATACTAATGCTGTATGTCTTTTTAATATGACTTAGCCCCTATGGCTTTCAATGACTGCCAGATAAAGAGAACAGGACATACCATTTCATCTATTTTTCCTCCTTCTTAAACAATAAAAGCTGATTAAGTGGCTTTGCAACTTTGTTCATGGCTAAAGCTTGCACCTGTGTATGGGCCATATTAATCTCTATGCAAGATAATGAAGGAATTTTAGGCCTTTCTTGCTGTGACTCCTGCTACCAGAATTATAATCACATTATATGAAGGAAATTAGCAATAACCTGGGAGGAATAATTCCACTGTGAGTTTTATTCTGTAGTTAATTTCCTTTTTTGCTCTCAAAGTCAAGATTTCAGTTTACAGAGATATTTAACAACCCCTTTATGTTTAAAGAAAGCCAATTGACTTTTGAGCAAATCGCCTTTTCATTGCTCAGAAAGACAAAATAGTACATCAAGGAAAATATACTAATTGATGGCTTTCTAAATAAAGCATGAGCATAGAGTTATATTAAATTGGTTGTCTTGTGCTTCAAATTAATCTCTTCATTATGTGACATTGGGCTGACTATTTTGTGTTTCAATCCATCTTTAAGAACAGCATTTGATTAATCATGTTAATGATGACAGTTTTTTAGCTTGTGACAAATGATACATTTATTCAGGCAATGTTTCAGATGATCCATGCTATTGTAAGCAAAAAAAAAAAAGAAACATCAATTTAGAAGATTAGATTATTATGCTATGGTTCACACACTCTACAGTTTTTATAACAAATGTGATCAAAAGTGAGGATTCATCCATAAGTAAACTGCATCTGGAACTAATAATATAGGATAATAATCATATATACTGCAGGTGTTTTTCGCCAGCTAATGTTATCCTTAAGAAGTAATTTTGACTGTGTATTCAGTCAAAATAGAATTGATTAGAGTTATAAACAATTATAGCAACCCATATGATTTAAAGTAACTTTGTACTAGAAAATTAAGGCACGTCTATCAATAAATGCATTCCTACAACAAACATAATCTAACTTCTCTTTGCATGTAAACAGAAATTTCCTCTATATTTTATAAAGGAAGAATTTTTGCCATGAAATCTGAATGGTAACAAATAGGGAGCACGCACTTTCATCTGGGAACCAGTAATTGAAGTAATGTTGAATTATTCTAGTAGACTCTGTGTGATAATCCACATATTCACCGATCCCAAAAGAGACACAAAATATTTTCAGTTCGCGTGACTCCAACAGCAATTAGAGCAACACAACAGCTGCTTTGCGCTAAGGAATTTTTGTGAATTTGGACTTCTTAATATAAATTGCATGGCACAAAATTATACATGTTGATAGACAACATTTCTGTCACCACTATGAGTAGAAGCAAGTAAAAACTATTTCATTACAAGCATCTCTCTAATCATAATGGAAAGTCTTCCCTTCTGGATGCTGTGCAGAATATTTAGTACAGCTACAATGGTTAGTAAATATGACAAGTTGCTTACAGCATTTTACTAGTTTCCTAAGTAGGTATGACATGGTAAGCTCAGAGACTTATCAAAACTAAGAGACAGACACAAGCTATGAAGCCAGTCTGATAGTCCTTACTCAGTCAACATTCCCCATGGATTTCAGTGGGAGTTTTGATTGAGAAAGAAATGCAGGTTTGGGCCCTGGTTTATATTTATAGAGGAGGAGGGAATTGTTGAGGGTGAAGTTACTTGTGTGTAAGTGTTCACAAGATTGTGCCCAAATATACCGACATTTTAGGTTTTAGTAGTAAGTGCCTGCTACTTCTTTTCTTTTTAGTTAAAGAGGCTATTGTTTGTTTGAACTTCACAAGTTTCACATCTAGCGGAAGAAATGCCAGAAAATGTGCTAATGTCTGACAGAGATTAGCAGATGGGCAAAGAGCAGTTCACTCAAGCTCAATTCAGGAAGAACAGAAATGTTTTCAGTTGGAAAAACGAAAATGTTTTAAGGAGCTTGCCAATATGCTAACCTCACAAATGCTGGAGGGCAGCAGACTGTAGATCAAGATAGTGCAAAGCTGGTAGGTCTTGATGGACACACAGATAGTAGGCATTCCTCACTTTCAACTTTAACTGGCCAGGGAAGAATCAGAATCATAGGGTTGGAAGGGACCTCAGGAGGTCATCTAGTCCAATCCCTGGCTCAAAGCAGGACCAATCCCCAATTTTTGCCCCAGATCCCTAAATGGCCCCCTCAAGGATTGAACTCACAACCCTGGGTTTAGCAGGCCAATGCTCGAACCACTGAGCTATCCCTCCCCACTTTGGTTCCAAGCCAGCCATGGTGGGCCTTCTTCTACATAGGGATACACAAGATCACAATAAACCAGGTGAAATTGTTGCAGCATGCAGCAGTGTGCCTCAGAAGTCACAGTGGCTCATGTGAACACCCAATCTTTGTGCTTGATGTAATTCATTGCCCCCCCCTTGAGAATAGAAAATCATAGTTCTTGGTTCTAATCTGCAAAGCCCTTAATGGGATCTCAGACTCTGACCCTACCCAACTACCTTCCCCAAGCTATATGTTCCCCTTCCTAGGGTCGGTGGCGTAGGGGAATGAGTATCTTAGGCTCTTCTGCTGGACCTCATTCCATTGCTCCCAGGGCAGAGAAATTGTTTCCTCAGCTCTCCCATTTCACTTTTCCTTACTCTCCAAAGACAGCTCCCAAGCAGTTCCTCCACTGCTCCTTTCCTCACTGCCTCTATGGACAGGAGTGAAGATCACTCTGTTTGGGCTCTGCGAAGATGGGCTTGGCATAGTCCTCTCTCCCCATCCACAATGGGACAGCAGCACCTACACAAAGAGGTAGCCAGCTAAATCAATAACCCCTGAATTTGGTTGCATTTTTATGTGTGGTTTATAAAATGTTGGTCGTGGTGGTCGGAGGTGGTATGGGGTGGGAAGAGGAAGAGTTGTTAGTTTGGATGCAGCTTTTTAAAATCGCGCCACTGGGCTTCTTTACAGATTTATAAGTAATTTAAAAATATAATATTGGTGCTGGGTTTTATTGTCTTGCAAAATGGGATGGAATAAAAGTTGTTTTTTTTTAAAAAAGGGGGGTAGACTGCAGGGGAGAAAATGGGGGCCAAAAATCTGAAAATGACCCTGTCCTTTTGTTGAGGACAGAAGGTGAAAGTTCTCCTTGGTCCATTGCAAAGCCGAAACTAGTATTTGTTTTTAGCAATATGAAGCTACCAATACTAGTTTGTGGGGTAGAGTCTTTGTCCCCTTGTACTCCATGCTGCTCAGGCAACCCAAAGAGAGTGGAAATCACCCATAAATTCCCGCACTGTGGAGAAGTCCCCACCAGCATAGAGCTAGCAAAATCAGCTCCTGTGCCTCCCTTCCCACATCCAAACTGGGGATCCTTTGGGATGAAAGGCTGTGTACTAACTTTATTATTGCTATGGCACATAAATGTTTGTGCTGTACAGTGGCTTAACTGCACAAAACAAACTTGTCTGTGCTCTAAAGATCTTACAGGCTAAAGGCATAAACGAATACAATACAGCATGATACAATGCAATACTAACATAGCACCTGCTAAAAAGCCCATTGATGTCAATAGGACTCTTTTTATCGACAGCAGTTAGCTTTGGATCAGGCACACAGGGAGGAATACAGGCAATACCTTATGATGCAATACTGAACAACCTCTGAGGGCCAGATTCAGCAATTTAACCCTGTGTTGATTTAAATGGGAT